>NW_027528417.1:18957336-18957493 GCF_008692635.1 Crocuta crocuta
CCCTTGCTGTTTTGGAGGAAATTTTTCAGTTTAGTTTTATTTTTTTTTTCCGCCTTTTTCTCCTCTCCATTTTCTCCCTGCTTCTTAGAGGTGGTTTTTGGATTGGGGGCTGTGAAAGGGAAAGAGAAGGGGCCTGTTTTCCTCTTCAGGTGAAAAC
>NW_027528417.1:18958825-18960708 GCF_008692635.1 Crocuta crocuta
AACCGGCAGGTGCACGGCCCCAAGCAGCTGCTTGCGACTTGCAAGCTGCAGCGTCGCGCTTCCCCCTCCAAGCCAAGAGCACTTCATATAATCCTCTCATGCAATTCACACTGTAATTGCAGAAACCCCGACTGCTCGGGCTCATCTTATTATTATTATTGCGATTATTATTGTTATTGTTGTTGTTGTTGTTCACTGATAACAAGATCTTCTGCAAACAGGAACCCGTCATGTTAATTAGCTTTTTATGTGAAATGAGCTGCTTCTCCAGAAGCAAGATTTTTTTTTTGTCTTGCTCTTAGCCCTGTTCCCCTGCTCCCTTCCCCCCCCCGTCCCCAGCCTTTACCCCCTTGAAGGCCACTCAGGGAGTAGCACATGTGGAACTTTTATGCGGTTCTATAGGGCCTTTTATTACTCCGTGGGCCTCATCCTCTTAAGAAAGACGCCGGTGGTTAGGTGCTGGCAATGAAAATTATTTTCTTGAACACCAGCTTGTTTTCTCAAGGTTCTGCTTATTCCTTTGGTAATTATGGAACTAAAGGATCCTTTTTTTTAATTTTTTGGTTGACCCACGAGCGCTGTAGTCTATGGAACAATCGTTTCATGGTATTGAGGAAGAAAGGGCCAGGGATAAAAGTATGAGGAGATTCCATTTTTTAAAATGTCCTTAAAAATGCTTAGAGACTTAGTGAAAACGTTCTTATTACTGATTGAACAAAAATCTGGTATTTTGAAGAGCAGAAAATCTCTAAAGTATTAATGACACCCAAGTCTAATTTTCATCTATAACTTTGGCAAATTTTTTATTGTTTACCAAAATTTACCAAAATTCAGCAATTCATGACCACTGTTATTTTTTTTTAATCAAAGCCACACATTACCTGTACCTGTACTATTATTTAAGTTAATATTTTCTTTAGATGGACTTGGTTTTAAGTGTAACTTGGTGGCAAGAGAAACTATGTCCTATGAAAATATCACTGCTGTAAGTGGTAAACAAATGTGATAAGCTATACAGAGAACATAAGTACTAAAGTACACAAATGAAAACAGTTGTTATTTAAATTCTTTTGTGTTAGAGGTGTCCTAAAGTATAGGAAAGGTGTTCAAGATTAGCCCTGAGACTTTGTTATTACTGTAGTCGGAAAGAGTAAAGAGAACTTAAAAGAGAAACACTTCCTCATTCACTCTGTGGACCTCTGATACCTGATGCCACGCCGGCGTACCACCAGCTTACTGACCACATGCGGTGACGTGTTCCTCCAGTGGCACGTCCTCACGTGTTGCATGTCCTACACTTTGGGAAACGTTGGCGCATCCTGTGGCTGGTGGTTCAGATGGCCCAAAGATCATCATGGGTATTTTGTTCTAGAATGGCTGTTTAGGGGTGCCTGGGTGGCTCAGTTGGTTAAGCGTCCAACTGTTGATTTCAGCTCAGGTCATGATCTTGTGGTTCAGGGGTCCGAGCCCCCTTAAGGCTCTGTGCTGACAGTGTAAAACCTGCTTGGGATTTTCCCTCTCCCGCTCTCTTTGAATCCTCCCCTGCCCTCACCCACATTTACTTTCTCTCGCTCTCTCTCTCTCTCAAAAACAAATAAACATTTAGAATGGCTGTTTTTTTAATTGGCTCTTCGTGTATATGAAATATATATTTCAATAAAAGAGAGATTTTTAAAAATCTCTCTTTCAGCAGAATTAGAGTCTGGTAGCAGAATTAATCAAACATTGGGGCGCCTGGGTGGCTTAGTCGGTTAAGCGTCCGACTTTCGCTTAGGTCATGATCTCGCGGTTCGTGGGTTCGAGCCCCGCGTCGGGCTCTGTGCTGACTGCCAGCTCGGAGCCTGGAGCCTGTTTCAGTCTGTGTCTCCCTCTCTCTCTCTGCC
>NW_027528417.1:18962193-18985602 GCF_008692635.1 Crocuta crocuta
GACCCTCCCCTGCTCACTGTCTCTCTCTCTCTCTCTCTCCTTGAAATAAATAAAACATTTAAAAAAAAAAAAGAATTAATCAAACATTGAACATAAGGAACCAAAGTTATAATAGAATATCAAGGGGGAAAACTTAAGCAAAATCAAGTTCCAGGATCCATAATGGAAGCCAGAAATTGGCACAAAATAGGGTCAAAAATCTAGAGAAAGTGGAATACACATAATACTAAAAAAGAATGAGATGGGTCATTCCAGGAAAAAGTGTTTGTGATCTGAGCTAATGTTTTGAAATTTCCCTTTACTGGCATGTGATGTGCAGGAGGCGTGACTGGGTAAAACACTGGGTCACATCTGGGGAGAGGACCATGTGGAAAAGCACTTCCTAAACAATTAGTATGAGTCATAAGACCCAGTGAAGAGAAGTGCCCCTCTTACCTGCACACATACGCACACACTTCACAGGTACAGGTGGTGGAAAATCTCACAGCTTTTCTTCATTGTAAATATCAAGCTTTATGTCTCAAACTCTTCCACATAACCAATCATAACTTCATTATGTAAATCTTCCCAGTTATTCCTTATAGTCGTATGTTCTTTATCTCTCCATGGTGCCACCCTGACCCTCCGTATTCTGCAGCATTTAGGGTGAAAGGGACAGGCTGGAAGGCACTTCGATGAGCTAGCAAACTTTTCTTCAACAGAAACTTAGTAGCTCAGTATGGACCACTCAGTAACATCCATGCTTTTATCCTCCAGGACAGAAGGGGGAGAAAGTGAGTGTCAATGTGTTCTATTAGGTCCCTAGTGGCTAGTTAATGGCAGTTTCCAATGTTGGTACAGTATATTAAAAATGACTTTTATAAACAAATGCTTTATGTTAGGTGCCGAAGATGACTGATTATATAAATTAGTCTGATAGACATAAGAGAAATCTGTTTAACTAGTATTTACTGATAACTTAATATGTGAAAGGTTCCATGCTCAGGGCAAAACAGCCCCGACTGTCAGGAAGTTATTATTTGGAGGAGGGCAAACAAGCACATAACCTATGATATGCATGATATTTGAAAACACTCTGATAAGGGTGAGGACTGCACTGCCCTGGGACATGTTAGCTGGCCTCTAACCAAGTCAGCAGCCCGAAGATGATCCCATATTAACTGAGAACTTCAGGCCAAATAGGAATTAGCTATGGGGAAGCCTGAGAGGAGAGGTCCAGGGAAAGAGAGAAAAAGAATATTCCAGAAAAAAGAGAACCCCAAAGGCCTGGAGCTGAAGGCAAATACGGGGAGTTTTGAGAATTTCAGCAATACATCACAGCTGGAGGTTGGGTGGTATGTGGTGGGCAGGGATGAGAATGGAGGCTGAAGAGGGGAGAGAAGAGAAGCGACTGGAAGTCCGCGTGAAGCAGTTTTGACTTGATACTGAACAAAGTAGGGAGCTCATGAAGGAGTGAAGAGCACAAATTGAAACCTGGGAAGACAGAGACCACCCTGGGAGGGAAGGGACACATACGTGATGGCATGACACCGAGGCAAGGGCGAACCTGGCCACACTGAGCCTAAGGGTGCTGGTGAGTCAGTTACATTGTTGGCGTAGACAGGAGCTCCCCTCACCATGATCCCTAGAGACTCACTCTGAATGTGCAGGCAGTCACGGGGCCAGCAGCGAGGACCATCCATAGAGGCTGAGCACTGCGATAGTGGTGTAGGGGTAGGATCCTGCAGAGAGGAGGGCGGGAAGTAGGGAAACCATTTTATTTCTGGTCCAAGACGGTAGCTTCAGAAAATAGTTTGGACAAAGCATTCTGGATTACTTTCCTCTTGTAACATCTCTGGTATACTTCCTATATTTGTCTTACCTTGAACATGGGCCCTTAATGTTAAGGGGAACAAAATCCTACCATCTGGCAATGGTATTAATAAGAGGTAACATTACTGGAATACTTCCCTTGGGCCAACACTGTGCTGAGCACTTGGCATATATTATCTCATTTAATCCACCCCAACTTGATAAGGTACTATATCTTCATCTCACTGATAAGAACACCGAGGCTTAGGGAGGGCAAATAACTCCATAATTAAACGGTGGAGGTAGGATTGCCACCCAGGGTTGATTCTGGAGCCTGACCTAGAAACCGAAATTCCAGTGTTAAGGAGGTAGATGTGTTGGACACTGAGTGTAGTCAATATCTGTGTACAGGGTTGAGCACTGAGGAACACATAGAATTGTTGAATCATGTTGTACACCTGAAACTAATGTAATGCTCTGTTAATTATGGTTCAATAAAAAAAATTTAGACATTTTTAAATGAAAAAAAAAAAACTTGTTATATGGTTTTTTGGTCCCCCTCCCCTGCTTCTTGCTCTTGGAATTTTGCTTCAAGAAAAAGTTTTGATTAATAAACGGTTCTGATTACTTGTTTCCAATTAAACATGGTTTTATTGAACAAGCAAAAACAAAAGGAAATATATGCAGGACATTTTTTCCAGGTTTTGCTATTTAAAGTTTTGGAGGATTAAATTTGCCAAAACAGTAAGTCGGTTTTTTATTTTTATATTTCACATATGGAGGCCATGCACTCTCCAAATCCTCATATTGGAAAAGATTCACAGAGTTAAACTACATTAATCGCTTAGTAGCCATTCTTCTCCACTTACAAAACAAAATGTGGTATCAGAATTATTATAGCATCGTAGTAGTAGAAAGGATTTCAAGATCAGCACCTAATCTACTCCCTCATTTTACACAGAGGAAGCCGAGGACCAAAGCCCAAAGCGCCTAAGGGAATTAGGTGCCCCAAACCACAAAAGTCCCTTAGCCCAAAGAAAGACTCACTGATTGCTAGCCCCTCTCACCCAGGACAACAGTATTCCCGGGAGTTGGGGGGAGTTAACATGGTGCATCTTCCTGGAGTGTCACTTTTACTCTAAGATTTTAAAAGCAAGCAAGTTAAATAGTAATTTAAATCATTTTTATATTAGAACGAACATGGCCATATTGTGGAGTAAATCATAGGGATTTAAGAAACAGGAGACTTCAAAGAAATGTCCCTTTTTGCAAAGGAAGGCAGGGGAACAGGGAGAGGGGCTGCCTCAGCCTTTACGCCAGATGTCTTACCATTCAAATGTTTTCTCTCTGCCTTTAGAGAATTTTAGAGGGAAAAGTTTTTTTTGAGACACTCTGGAATCTCTTAGGTGTGTGATGGACAATAGTGGATTACCAATGAATAACATTGTTCATAATTATGCTGTTAAATGAGACTGTGAGATGTCAGAAACATGCTTTGCAATTTCCATTAATATATGATTTAAAATTGTCTAAATACATGTTAAGCGATCCTTTGATGCAATAGATTTTAATTTTTTATCTGAGAAATTCAAATTTTCAAGCTAATTTCAATAGATAATGTACTTGATTAGTTAGAAATGTGTTACATGAATGAATGCATTTTGCTCCAAAGGTTATCTTTGAAATGATGTGAATAATCTGCTTTATGCCCACAAGTACTATGAATGCTAACACTTCATTCTTAACTCATCTAGTTGTCATTAGGTACAGCAGCTGATACAATCTTCCATTAGGCAGTCTCAGAACTGTGGGTGGTCTTGGAAACTATACCATATGAACTGTAATACACAATAGAGTGAGTTAGGGATTTTTTTTTTCAGCTTTAATACTGAATGTTGCAGTTCCTATTGGTTGAAATCAAGCAAAAGACTACAAGGGACCTCATTTTAGCATCAAGCTATATTGATGGGTGAGAGCTGAGTTCCTCATATACTCCTCACTGATTAAAGAATTAAAATTTACTGGTCAATTTTTTTTCTATTTAAGTTGTTTATTCACCTAGCGAAACAAACAAGGACTACTGTTGGCTGTTTACACTTTGAAGCCAGATGCTAACAAAATAAGATCCTGAAAAAAAAGTACATTCCATTTTAACTATACTTGTGATTGAACCAGCACTAACTGCGTTTCAGTGAGACATTTCGGAAGTGTACAACACAGTTCACATTAATACCAAACTGCCTGCGCTCAGTGTTGGAGTGATTATAAAGGGAGTTAATTCATAATGTTTGGAAACATAACACCCCTTTAAAAGGCCTACAACTTAACAGCGTTACATATTCTTGAGAGGTTTTTTATAAAAAATATTCTAAAGTGCCTTAAAAATAATATGCGCTCAATAAATAGCTATTGATTTGAGTTCCATGAGAAATAGAAGGCCTTGGAAGCCCAGAGTGGAAGGAAAATGCAAAGTAAATGAACAGTTTTGCGTTCACTAGAGGGGAATGGAAGCAAGTGTTCTGTGCCGTCTTAGCAACTCAAGAAAGCGAAGCCTGCTCACAGATCTCCACAAAGGTAGTCATTTGTTAGTCTCAAGAGAAATATTCTTTTTAAAAAACTGATCTTTGTATGTATGCGTTTAAAGATAAAAAAAAAATCTTTCAAAACACAATTGGAATGACAAGCAAACTGTCTTTCATTTGTGGTAAATGAGCTACAAATGCATGCACTTACAAAACATTTTTTTAAAATATTCAAATGACAAATCTGTAACCACAGAGAAGTTGAGACTGAAAAGTGCTACTTTTTTTTTTTTTTCTTCCTGGTATAAATGGTCCCCCAGTCGTTTCCACTATAGTCTAGAGTCCTTAATAAAGAAACCACAAGCTCTTCTCTGGGTTAAAGCATTTTAGCTCCCAGCTTTAATTTCGGTTTTTAGTCCAATAGGCAGACAGTTTAAAAAAATGTTCTAGCTTTCATTCTATTTTGTTTCTTAAAATCCCTAAAATCTTAAAGGGCTGTAATTATCGACCTGTTCCTTTCGCACCCTCTGTCCCTACTTGCTAAATTAGTTCTGTTTTTTAAAGGCCTAGCCCTAATAATTCAAAGTTCAACTGCTCTCCCTCTTTTTCTTTCTTTTTCTTTCCCCCCACCTCCTCTCTTTCTCTCCCTCTTCTTCCTTTCTTCCTTCTTCCTCCTCCGACTCCCTCTTGGCCCCCCTCCGCCTCTGCCCTGTCCCCTTTGGAAGCCCCAGGGATGACACTGTTCATTGATGCACCCCCCTCATTAGCATTGCTGCAGCTTGGCTCAGTGGCTTCAGAGGCAATCCGTCATGAGAAAACTGAAGAATGTGCCCCATTTGCATGATTCTGTGCCAGAATGCAACTTTTTCTCAGCTGTTCTTTGTGTAATTTCCCCTTGAGCGTTCAACTTTCCCATGAAGTCCTAGAAATCATATTACGGATTTCTAACCTAATTGGAATGCTCATCAGATGAATTTTACATACTTGCGTCCTTCTTCTACGACAACTTCATAGTTCTTCATAAACAGAGCAAATTAGCACATAAAAAACAGGTTTTGCCTTTTATTGTTTTGAAATGTAGGGCACATTAAATGAATAATTTTGCTTTGAAAGTACAGGGGTACACATTTTATGTGCAAATATATATTTATTACACATGTCCAAATGAAGCCACAACACTAGTAAATACTTAGGCAATCTCTGCTTCCTTGTCACTTAGTGCCGCTGAAAACCACAGTTTTGTAACCCATTACAGAGAAACCCAGGGCAGAAATGTAGCAGAATGCTGGACGAAGTGCTCACTGCTTAATAAAGAGAACTTTCCATGAAAGTCGGGGAGATCTGCGTTGCAGCTCTTGTATGAGCACATTTTAACAAATAAATGAATGAGTTTGTAGCTGCTAACTAACTGCTAATTAAATAAGTATTCTCACTATTCTTTTTTCTAGATAAAAAATGATGATGACAACAAACTGGGATATGCAATTTGTTACCAAGATTTCCATTTTCCAGAAAATAAGATAAATATAATGCGCTATAACATACATGATGCCCCACATTCTAGAAAAGGCTCCACAAAAATATGTTCATCCCATTACATCAGAATTAACAACAACCCAAACCAATTTACACACACACACACACACCATCTTTAGCTGTTTCTAACGACCTGTTACTCTTCTCCATATCATAATATACAAATCAGTAGAGAGACTTTTCATTCCTTCTTGCCATTTAGGGGCAGTTTGGAGTAAGAATAAACCATTTATTTTTATTATTTCCATTCTAAATCTGCAGAATTATTATATTTTGATTATCCTTTGATTGTTGATTGGAATGGATCCATTTGGGTAAAAATAGTGAGGATGTTCTAAAAGAGCTTAAGCTATAACTACTTAAAAATGTAAATTATGTCATAATCTCTTAGAAGGAAGAAAATGACGTTCGACTGAGAAGGCAGAAAATATCAAACTTAACACTGAGTTCCAAAGAGAATTAAAGTGACTTAAAGATAATTCTCTGCACTAACAGAAGAAAATAAAGCGCTTCAACTACAAACATTTGGTGTTAGAGGACCGCTCACACGGTGATTAGAATTAGGTTGCAGAAGATTTCATTAATTATAGGTGACTGATTTTCCCTGAGCAGACAGCTCAGGTCTCCTGGCCCCTCCACGCCCCCACCCCTCCGCCCCAGCTCATCTCTAACTGTTGTCTAACCTTTCCTTTCCCTTAATCCATCTCTTCTGGAGCTGATGGGAACTGCTTTCATTCCACCTCTTGTGGAGGTAATGAAACAATCTTCTTATTCACTTGCTTCCTCTGAGCCGGTGACACGCAACAACAACAAAAAAAAGCGAGCGCCCTGATTAATGGCTGCTAATTAGCAATGTTAATGACCAGGTGTCCGAGAGCACGGCCAGTTCCTCTCAGCATGTAGCGATCGCTCAATGAGGGCCCTGCAAATCCATTCCCAGTGACCCTTCCCCTCAGCTGCCAGTAATGAAGCCTGCTTGCTCGTTACTCCCAGGAGGGACGCAGGAGGGGATCGGCCCGGGACCCAAACCCTTGCCTGGGGTCTAGTGGACCTTCCATGAATTAAGGTTCGCATTTATGACCCCCCAAAAGCTCAAAGGTAAAAGGAGTGAGGAGCCGGGAGATGAACTCAAACTCTCTTTCCTTAGGAGAGTCTCATCTAAATGGAGCCAGTTGCTAATTTGAACTATCTACATGTGTATCTGTAATGTTGACTATTAGCTGCACATATAATCTGCCCGATTCTGTTAGTATGCGAAGATAATTCACATGGGTGAAACAAACCTCACACTAACTCTCAAATACAACTTTCTATCTGGGAGGCTTAAGTTCTTTAGCCATTCAGCTCAGATGAATAGCAGCAGAAACTCAGAGCACCTAGATCTGTGCTTAAAAAAAGAGTAACCTTTTTAAAAATATATTTTTTCCTGGTTAGAAGGTGGGTTAAGTGTGCAAGTGTGCTTAGCTCTCATATAGGGATAAGGGAACTATATTAGACTTAAAAAACACACAAGCCCACACACACAAAAAAGCAAGCTTTTCCAAGAACTTTATAGAGAACCAGCTCTATAAAGCCCTGGAAAATTATTTTACTATTTAGAGTTGATTCCTTTTGTTAGGTGTTGACCAGAAAATTGAAAAGTGACAAGACTGAAGTCTTTGCAGATAATTAACCATTAACTGTATTTGCCAGTTTGTGACAAGCTGATTCTATGAGTTTACACATTTATTTTCTATTGGTGAATGGCCTTGTGCTTTCTTCAAGGAGGGGAGGAAGGTGATTCAATTTGGAAGAAACAGACTAAAATGAAAGAAGGTATGTCATGTCATTGTTTTTGTTTTAGCAGTCTCTTTCTTTTTAATATATATATTTCAAATGAGGTTAACACGTTGGCTGATTTAGAAATCTACATGCCCTCCCCCTTTAAAAAAAATGTTAAAAGAGTCTTATGTTTGATACTATTGTGATAAGTTTCTTTTGATGACATTTGCGAAGAATGTATAATTTATTTCAGTAGAATAAGTGCTATTGTAAAAATCACCAACTATTCATAGGTGATGAAATACCACCCATGCGCTGCACCTAATAGCAGGGTTTAAAAAATTATGGTCACTAGGTTGCTCCCGGTTTATAGGTCCAAGTGCAATTTGACAAGAAACTTCAAAGCTTTATTCTAAATGTGGTCAAGGCCAAACAATATCACCTCATAAGCTACAAAAAGAGGCCACCTAGATGGGAGGCTGGCTTCTCTGTCACTGAAGACTGCCCTCCCTTGCAGTAATATCTGATGTAGTTTTGTTGGGAGGAGGGGTAAAATTTTTCTCCCTATGATTAGAGAATTTAGTAAACATTTTCATTGCAGACATTTTTGAAAACATTGAAAAGCACATGCACACATGCATTCACATGCATTCACACGTGCACAGCACGCTAAGTCCACCAGAGCTATCCACTGCCAACATGTTGCTATATATTCTAGCCGTCTTTCTCTGTGTGTGGTTACTCTTTCTCTTTTAACAAAATTGCATTGTACTGCATATAATGTTTTATAAATTGCTTTTTTTAAATTAGCAATCTAACATAAATCTATTGTGAAATACTCTTCTACAATGTCATATTATGACAGCCCCTGTTAAGGGCCAATCTAGAGTGATTCTAGAGTGATTGCTATCATAGTCCCGGTGTTAAAGGGAAGGGCACAGGCACCATCCTGACCCGTTCTTCCTACGTAATGGAGGTTGAGAATTTGTTGAGGATCCCTCCAGCAGCTCAGATCCTACTTCTGTCTGTTTTCCCCATTGCCCATAGAATAATGCTAAGAAGTCAAAGAGAAGGAATGAGTGTACCAGTGATGCGCTGTACTCAATTTACTAATTACTAGCAAAGAAAAGGCCAATCCATGTGAACATAAGTTCATGAAAAAAGAGCCCTTGTATATCTTCTCACTTGTGTATCTCCATTACCTAGAACAATATCTGGCACATAGTAGACACTGAATGTATACTTTTGAATAAATGAATGAACAAACAGGTAAAAAATAAGTTTGACTACGGGTGCCTGTGTGGCTCAGTCGGTTAAGCGTCCGACTTTGGCTCAGGTCATGATCTCACGGTTCATGGGTTCAAGCCCCTCATCAGGCTCTGTGCTGACAGCTCAGAGCCTGAAGCCTGCTTTAGATTCTGTGTCTCCCTCTTTCTCTGCCCTACCCCACTCACGCTTTGTCTCTCTCTCTCTCTCTCTCAAAAATAAATATGCATTAAGAAATAAAAATAAATAAATTTGACTATATTCTGGCTTATTCACTTATTATATTCTGATATATTTTCATGAGTGGCAGGGAGAGTAATGGATTTTTAGCTAGTTTCCTGAATACTGGTCATATCTCCTGAGGGAACTCATTCCTCTTGCATGTTACATGTAGCACTGCTAGAAATAAATGTGAATGGAGACATGGTTCTGTATTTCTAGCCAGAATTTATGAAAACGCTGAGATCTATTGTTTATTTCCATGTGTCTAGTCCTGTCCACAACTGCAACTAGTTAAAACAATCTAGAAAAAAATGGATACTTTTGAGTTCCAAGACCCTGAGTGTGGACTTGAAATTAACATGCATTCTAAATTAAATCTGGAAATTTAAGGATTTAAATATTTTGGTGTATCACTTTTCTTTTTTAGGTTTTTGAAGCAAAATTTATCTGTAGACCGAATGCAGGCTAGGTAAATGGGGGAATCGTTCGTACTTAGACTCAAAGTTAAAAAGTGTGGTGTTAAAAAAAGTGTAGTGCTTATTAGTGTTTTCCTTTTATAACAAAAAATACAAGTTACCCTAAGAAAAGGACCCCAAAATAATAGAAAATAACCACCTTGCCTCCAAAGAGATTTTGCAGCAATTAGTGGAAGAAACCGCAGTCGTATCTTCTGCAAGATGCCCTACTTTATTGTGTGTGGTAAGGACGGCTATTCCTTGACCCTTCTCACTAACCTACCTCTGGTGCTTTGTTCAGGCGGCAGGGGCAGAGAGGGACCCCCTTTGGTAAATTTAGCCTGTTGGAATAGCAAATGAAGAATGCTGTAATGCATTCACCCTTTCCTCTATCCATCCATCAATCGTTCTATTAATCAATCAATTGAAAAGCCTGTTTAAGCATCTCTCTCCAGCCCATTATCCACAGTGAGTCAAAGAAACGTGGCTCCTACACTTTGCAGCTTGTAGTTTTAGAGAAAGCAACAATGGAAGTAGCACAGAAGATAAATAGACAACAGGTAAAACACTGAGCAAGTATGTGAAATGAAAAGAATGAATAATACTAACATTGTCAATCAATTAACAGGTATTTATGCCATGCTAATTACATGTTCAGCACAGAGCTTGGGTGCTCTGCAAGTGAAGTGGATAAAGATCAGGAAGAATTTTTGTAAATTACAGTTTTTAAGTAATGAGAAACTTAAAAGGGTTACTCCGTGTTTTGTATAAGACTTTGTGGAGGCAAGTGTATAGAGGGAACAGGGTGTGCTTTCTCAATCTGGGACTTGTTGAAAAAAGTAGAATGGCTATGATGCAAGGGGGTGGAAGTGATGATTTAGAAAACTAGATTTTATAACTTTAAAATCACGATATTGTGGAATTGGATGGGCCTGAAGATCATTTTTTCAGTTCTTTCCACTCTGTGTTTAATCCTGTCTAACACAGTGAGCCCTGCTCAAAGGTGAGCTTATATAGTAGACAAATAAAATGCTGATCAAGCCGGCATGGGAAAAGCTGGTGAAGGGATGCCGATGGAAATACAGGAAGTGATGTCTTCCTTGGTGTAAACTTGACCTAGAAGAGGATTGAGAAGCCATTCACAAGGGTCTTCTTTCCTATTTGTAATGTCATATGTAGTTCTAGAGAAGAAGAGGTTTCATGTAGCCAAAACCCACAGTGGGGAAGATCTCTTTGGTACCAGTGACAACAGGCTGTTCAGCAAGGAAGAAATGGTACCCAAGCCTAAATTGTGGATGTCTTGTTCCTCATTCACATATCAGGGAAAAAATAAAATCCTTATTACAGGAACTTTATTTGAGGCCTCAGAGTGCAAATCCCAAATCTTCATCAAAGTTTGCTGAAATTGGTATCCTGGCTATTAATAGATGATTACTTCATTTTTGTAATCTGTATAAAAGGTTAAGTAAATACTTTTGCATAGCCTGGGCTAAGTGTAAATGCTAAATAGAATGATCATAATATCATTTTGAAATATCTAAGGAGTGAAGAAGGCGAATCTTTGTTGACTATAATCCTGTGGTAGTTATTGGGCTGAGCACTTCATGTATTATCTAATTAATCCTCATAATCCTCAAAATAGAGTAGTATTATCCCCATGTTACAGCCACCAAGGCTTAAAACATCAAGTAACTGGACCCAAATCCCACAGTCACTGAGTGGTGAGGAAGGGGTCTTATGACACGAAGCCACTGCTTTTGCCATAGCACCATGCCGTTTCACATAATTTGGTCATCCTTTTTTTTTTTTTTTGGTTTGTTTTCTTCTTTTTGGATATATATTAGCCCAGGCTTGCATGAAATTAGTATTTCTTATCAATGTATCCCTCCCCATCACAGTCTATCTGGCATACAATTTGTAATGGTTGAATGGATGTGTGGTCTTTCCTGTTTTTGGATTATAATAATGATATGTTATTCTTATGAAGCTGTGGATGTTCAGAAAGTCTTTATGCTCATGACTTGGTAAGGAGCCAACTTGACTAAAATCTTTAAAGCATCAAATGAAAGGTCTGATAGCAGGAGGCTTTCTCAGCAGAGAGAATAATGTCAGAAAAGGGCTAAGGTTGCCAACAAAGTTATCTTGGACCCCATTCTGCCCTTCTGAAGTCAAGTCCCAATGTTAGGAATGCTAGTACTGCAGTCTGTACTTCCAAAGTTCTTCATAATGGACCTGGGGTTGTAATTTTCTGCTTATATCTGCCCTCAGGTTGTGCCTCCTTGACCTTTATGAGTATATCCCTGAAGGTACTGAAAGAGACTACACTTCTATTTCCATGATGCATGAAAATTTCTTCCACTCCCTTTTAGAAATGTAATTGTGAGGAGTTTTCAATATAAGGAGGTTCTCTTGGGAGCCCCCTAATTATCTGAGACCAGTTTTTTGATGAAGGTTTTTGACAGAGGTGACAGAGGCTGCCTGGATTGCAGCCCATCATGTAGGCATGTATGTACAAATGGGCTCTCCATGACCACAGCCTGCTGGGGTCTATGATTGTGAGAGGGTCCTGAGGATTCTTTTAGATTTGTGCCTTTTGAGAGATGCTCAGGCGTTTTCAGGGGTCTCGGTCAAAACAGAACATCACATTTCTACTCAAGACAAATAGTTACAGCAGAGCAAGGAAGAACATTAAGGGACTGGTGCTTTGCATTTTGAAATCTAAAAAGAACTAAAAGGTACTCTCTGCTTTGTGTCTGGTCCCTCTGAGAGCTGTCCATCCCAATAATATCAGCTTAAAGGAAGGTAGAGACTCAGAAAAGGCTAATGTTTATAAACTGCATTATACCAAGCCTTTTACAAATACTATTGTTTTTATTCTGGGTAACAGGCATCACTCTTTCTATTTTGCATATTAAGAATCAGAAGCTCTAAGAGATTAAATGTCATAGAAGTAGTCAATATCAGAGCCATGTATTGAAAACTAGGTGTGACTCCAAAATGCTCTGTAATAGTGTTGTCCAGTATTGTAGCCCTATTTACCATTATGATGCTTTTAATTCAAATTTAAATTAAATGTAATTAAATATTCAGTTCTCTGGTCAAACTAGCCACATTCCAAATGCTTATTAGTGACATGTAGCTATTGACTACTGTATTGGACAGTATATATATAGAATATTTCCATCACCAAAGAAAGTTCTGTTGGACAAGTTGAGAATTTTTTTGACATAAGTATTCCTGGAAAATAACAGTAATAAAACTAGTAATAAGTATTTTAGTGGAGAATGGTGGGGGCAAAGAAAAGATGAAATATGAGATTTTATATTTTGAAGACTTAATATACTTGGAAGATCTTTAATGAAGAGAGTAGTTTAATTATAGACATCTGTAGTATAAACTAAACCAATAGTGACAAAATATCTAATTATCTAATGCTTCTTTTTAAAGTTTGTTTGTTTGTTTGTTTGTTGAGAGAGAAAGAACGAGCGTAGGAGAGTACATGAATGAGGGAGGGGCAGAGAGAGAGAGAGAAAGAGCGAGAATCCAAGCAGCCTCTGTGCTGTTAGCATGAGCCCAACCCAAAGCAGGGCTCAGTCTCATAAGCCATGACATCACAACCTGAACTGAAATCAAGAGGTGATTGCCTAACCGACTGAGCTACCTAGGCACTCCCAATTATCTAATACTTCTTATGTGGTAGATGCCATTCTAAATTTTGTACACATATAAGCTCATTCTCACAACATTCTTATGAACAGATGCCATTATTTTCTTCATTTTATAGATGAGGAAACTGAGGCATGGTGAGGCTAAGCAATTTTCTAAGGTTATCAGACAAAGAAAAGTAGAGCCAGAATTGCAAGCATAGCCTAGTCATTAGATACAAGTATGTAACCATTATTCCATACAGGCATATTTTATTGGCTTATTTAGGAGAAAGTTTTGAGAATCAACTGCCAGTCAGAAATGGAGGCACAGAAAGCAATATTGTTTTTTTAAAACAAAAGCCAGAAAACTAAACAATAGTTTCTTTTGCACTGTATGTGTATGTGCATAAAATACAAACTAAGTATGTATAAAATCCATATTATAAATTCATGCACGTGCACATAAATTTTCACCTTTATGAAACAAACAAGTCAGATGTAATATTGCTAGTGGCAAGTAAATGGAATAGAAGGGAAATGATATTATGATTGGAAAATGACAAATAATATGTAATTAACTCCTGATAAAACTTACTTTCCCTACCTGATTCAACCACAAGTGAAAGAGGGAAACAGTGCTTAAGAACAAACTCCAAATGGGCTAGCCTTAATATTTTTGTAAACTTTCAAGTTTGCAAAATAGGTTTAAAAGTTTTTCAAGTGCTTTAGGAAAATTCTGGAATGAGGTCTTCAGGTTTGACGTGAAAAACCAGAAATCAAATTCTTGTTAACTTGTATATAATTTGTGTGCTTGGAATTTCTAAATTCTTTGATAATCTGCTTACCTAATTATATTCCCAATAGATGTTCTTTGGCCCATCCATCTTGGTGAACCTTGCAAAGGACAACAGTGGTCTGAAATAAGGATCAAGTACATTTGGGGCCATTGTCATTTCATGGATACAGTGGCTCTATTTATATCTGACTGGTTGGGTGGCTTGCTTTTGTGGATAGACCTTGCATTTTAAATAAGTTCTGAAAGTACCATGAAGGTGCTAGTACTTATGTTTATTATTTTTAAATTAAGAATAATAATGTGGACAAGTAAATTAAATTTGTGTCATTAATAAGTCCTGTAATTCTCAAGTGGAATCAATTTAAAACTCAGCTTATTTTGTAACATCTTAGCTAATGAATGACTTTTAAAAGGGGGTTTAGTATGGGAAACTTATAGTTATTCTTTTTTTTTTTTTACATAGACACACAACTAATATTTTCAGTTTACTTTTCTGTGACTTTTAAAATTAAGATATTAGGGTGCCTGGGTAGCTTAGTTGGTTAAGTGTCTGACTTTGGCTGAGGTCACAATCTCAGGGCTCTTGCGTTTGAACCCAAAGTCAGGTTCTGTGCTGACAGCTCAGAGCCTGGAGGCTGCTTCATATTCTGTGTCTCCCTTTGTCTCTGCCCCTCCCTTCCCACAAAAATAAGTAAAAACATTTAAAAAAATTTTTTTAGTTAAATTAAGATATTAACCATAAAAATTAAAAATCTCATTATCTTTTTGATGTTAGCTAAGAGTCACCTTAACAATTGGCACATACTGTCAGAACACATCACTATGATGACCATATCTCAAAAAGTCTCTTACCTTTGTGATGGTTATAATCATATCCATCTTCTCCAAGATGATGCCCACTTTAAATACATATTTATAAAGCAAAGGAAAACTCTTCAATATAGAGTAATATGAAACCGAGAATATTTGTTTCATAATTATTCAGAGCAATACCCGTTTTGCCTTAAGAATATGGAGTTAAATGCACTGAATATTACATACATACAGGAATGGGATGATTTAAATTTTTTTCCGTTTGAGCCACAATTCCAATGTTGGAAATGACTTTGGAGATCACCTAGTGCACCCCTCTCAGAAGCTTGGTGGACTGGCCCAGCTCCGCTCAAAGCCTGGCAGCACTGAACCATGAACCAGCCAAGACTTACCACACTGTGTTCGCTTTTGACCTGATCTTGGGCACACCAAATCTTGATTTAATAAGCATTTAAACTGTTTGAGAAATGCATTGTCTTGCTTTGCTTAGCTAGTGCAATCAAATATGTACGAAGTCTCCTGTGTACATTATCCATGTAATGCTATGAATATATGGAGCCACAGAGCTAGAAGGGACCTTGAGATTATCCAGTTAAATCTCCTGGATTTCAGGTAGAGAAAATGAGAAGTTAAGCAGTTGGTTCAAGGCCACACAGCTAGTGAGCTTTCAGATTTAAGTCTCTATTCCAGATGGTCTGACCTCAAGTCTGGTCCTTTCATTACTGTGTTATTTCCGTGCAGTGCACATTTCCAAGGGAATGATCAGGTGTTCAAACCCGAGACATTGCTGGGACCCAGTGACTCTTCTTCCAGTTGCCTTAGGGGTGGTTGGGATATTGATAAAGTACAAATATTTACCAAAAAAATTATGAACAAGCCCAGCTGGGAATAAACTTTGCTATGCAAATGACAGAGGTGGTTTTAAACATGGAAAAAAATTCTCAAAAAAATTTTTTAATGAATTATAAAACACAGGGGGTCAGGAGAGCCCTATAAGAAAATGGCATTCACGATATCTCATTGCTTTGGGAATATTGCATTGGAATTGGAGTTTTGATAATTCTGTGAAGAATAAAGGCAAGGGGAAAGAGGGCTGCTTGTCGACAGTAACCTACAGACAAATGAAAACCCAGGCTGTGTCCTGAGAGTTTTAGGTAATCCAGGCTCATAATTTGATTTGAGAAGAGCTACTCCAGGCTACTGTGTAATTATAGAAGCATTCACTCGGCTGGCTCCTGTTCGCCTCATCACGTTCTACTTCATTGCCCTTTATGCTAAAGCCCCTGTTGATGAGAGAACGGAAACAGTAAGTACAAATAAAGCAATTAGCAGGTGGGCAATACTACCACTGTTTAAGGATAACATCCAATCTTTATTGGTACTTATTAAGTAGAAGTCTAGAGCTTAGAGACAAAGGGAAATATCACAAACCACAAAAATGAAAAGAGGTGTGGGAACAAAAAGAGAATCAGGGAGAAATTAGGCCAATGTATCTATTTTTTATTTTACAAATCTAATCACAAAGGCCAGTTT
Organism: Crocuta crocuta; assembly: GCF_008692635.1. Classification (NCBI taxonomy): domain Eukaryota; kingdom Metazoa; phylum Chordata; class Mammalia; order Carnivora; family Hyaenidae; genus Crocuta; species Crocuta crocuta. Next base: position 18,978,536 of record NW_027528417.1, read on the forward strand.
TAGAAATAATATCAAACCTCCAATTTGTTTATATTATAGTGAGTTATATTCTCATGTAAAATTCACCTTCTTTTAAAGTGTTCTTGCTTCTTCTGACCTCCTCTTTTATACTCTGTGGATTAACTTGGAAGATGTTTTAACGGTTATTGTGTTCAGTTGGGATGGAGGAGGTTGGAGTTTGGGTTGCAGTTAAACCTACCAGCAGGGGGAGTTAGGATAATTAGCAAACCTGGTCCGCAGGGTCCTGACATCCAGAGCACAGACTCACTGCCACCGCTGGCAGAGTTGAAGATGCCCAGTGTAGACAAGGACTATAATGGGCAAAAAGAGGGAAGCCAGAGGATTCCAAGTGTTTTCCAAGTCCTAGACAGGATATTGAAGGTAGATAAGAAAAGAAATCACTGGCTTTCTACCACCCTCCTTTCTGAGAGTAATCCATGCACTCTGGTTCTCTGTTTACTTACCTGCAAACAGGGATAATAAAAATCTACCCCTCCAGAATGCCATCATTCTCATGCCTCCATGGAGAGCACTGCTCTTCTTGCTTTTGCCTTATTTTGTGTGTCTGAGTAATAAGGCGGAGTATAAATAATTGCTCTTCTCTTAGAGCGGTGCCAAGAAGATGCCTCCCCCCCCCCCACCGCATTTCACTTTGAACTAGTGCTTTTGTCCTTGAATGTCTTAGCAATTAGAGCTCCACTGGCAACTTCAGCCACCTAAGCAGGACATAGCTTCCTATTTAGATAGCAGATTTCCAGCTAGTCAACTTAAAAGCAAGTTATGGAAGTTTGCAGAAAAATCAATATGTTTTCCTTTGCGTTAGACGGTGGTGGGAGAGCACTGTGGACAGAGAGAGGTACAGAGATCTAGAAAGAGAAAGATTTTTTATAGTGCAGTGGCTTGTTTACCAGGGCAGCAGTTAATATGGCAAAATTAAACCTGTATATTATCCTAGGAAAACCAGGCTTTCTTTTAGGGCATATTTTTAGTTCTCACAGTGATACACATATGCTTCCTCTTTTTCATCCTTCCATCCCTCAGCAGCCACTTGAGGCAGGCCCAGAGTGTCAAGGGTAAAATCTCTGGAGTGATGATAGTGAGGATCACGTTGATTTCATCCTTTGACAGAAACCACAGCCCTTGAATAGGACAGGATGGTATCTCAGACAATAGGTCTCATGGTGACCATCACCCAGCCGTTCTACACATCGTTCAAGAGGAGGTGACTCATGTAGGCAAAGCAGGGAAAGATAATTTCCAGAAGTGTGTAAACCGCTGGGCACTTCTTACTGATATCTTTGTTACTTTTCATAGCACTAGTAAATGCAGAAATATGCAGATCCTTAATTTTCTTTTGAAAAGAGTACCTTGTATATTTAAAATATATTTCATTCAGGGATCACCGTGTGCTCATAAACTTTTATTAGTATCCCAGTTTTGGATGTCCCAAAATAAAAAAATTCCCAATGACAAATACTAAATGTAATTTCATAAATGTACACAGTCCCCACCTGCATTTGCTCTCATTATCATCATCATCTTCATAACTGCCACTGTTCCTTGAATTTATTGGGTGCTTCATATTCTTGAGGCTATTTTCATAGTCACAAGCTCACTTAATTCTTCTCAAGAAGCTTGTGAATTTGACAGTGAGATAATATGAAGATTTTACAGATACGGAAAGAGATGCAGAAAAACTCTGTCATCCACTCTGGCTGGCCCAGTTTATAGCAGGATCCAAGTGTCTAGATCAGTGCCAGTCGGGAGTGATCTCCACCTGCTTTAAAGACACAAAGGCAAGAAATTGGAAATCATTTCTAGTCATTATTCAGCCATTGGGAATTATTAGTTATTTGTCTAAAGATAAATAGGGTAAAAGATTCATGAATCCTTTCGGAATCAAGAACCTTGGTATTTTAGAAATGTAGCAAGTGGCAGAACAGAATACAAAGAGTATGATTCATCTTTTCAGCGCTCCCTTTCTCACCTATACATTTTTGCTGTTGCTTCAGGTGAAAAAATAAAGTAATGGGCAAACCTGCACGGTTGAGGTGAGGCCGAAAGGCTTGTGATCCTCACTGTTTAAACCTGGAAGCAGGACTTCAGAGGCAACCGCTGGAGATGTCTCTTTTCTCTAGGACCTCACCTTCCTCCGAAAAATAAGAACGCGGCTGTACTTACAGGGAGCCTGTCAGGAATCTTCTGCTTTGGCAAACCCACAGGGATATCACTTCTGTTGTCCAATGCATCTCCTACAGCCTCGGTTCCTAATACATTCCTTTTCCTCTACATAGTGAGATGAACTTCACAATTGGTCAGTTCAATTTATATTTGATGAAAAAAACATTTCCCCAAACAGACCCAATCAGACAGTTTGAAGGACTGAACAAAATGACTTTATTTTTATTTTATTTAATGTTTATTTATTTTTGAGAGACCGAGAGTGAGCAGGGGAGGGGCAGAGAGAGAGAAGGAGACACAGAGTCTGAAGCAGGCCCCAGGCTCTGAACTGCCAGCAGAGAGCCCGACACAGGGCTCGAACTCATGGATTGTGAGATCATGACCTGAGCTGAAGTCGCTTAACCGACTGAGCCACTCAGGCGCCCCGATGACTTCATTTTTAAAACAATCATTCTAGTCTAGAGTTTTTGTAAAAGTCCAGGGCAGTTAAATAGGCACATAAGAATGGCAGATTTGCTGGAATGCAGGAAAGCATGGTTTTTACTTGACTGTGAATGTAACCCAAAATACCTACAAAGTGCCTCCTGTACAGGTTGTCCAGCTCACAGTGTCCCATCTGGATGCCTTTCAGGGGCTTTCCCTTTTGATGGGAGCCTGAGGCCTCTTTGGGCCTGGCCTGGAGGAAGCCTAAATGAATGATCACCTTACAGATAATCAATAGTGACCCATCAATGATGATTGATGCTTCCGTGTTGCCCGGAGCCTTTGCACCTGATGCTATTTGACACTCCTGCAGGAAATGCTGGGCATCCTACTCTGGGCTGTCCTTGGAGCCAATGGCAAATTCCTCTTGTTCACTTGAAAGGCACATTCCCTGTTGTTTTGGGTGGTCCGCCCAATGCCCAGATTTGCGAACGTTTAAAGGGAGAATAAAGATCACATCTTAAATTCACAAGCAAAATACAATTGGTAGGACTCAGTGTTGAGAGCATAATGTGGAAGTAGCAAGATTTGCTATTTACTGTGAGCATTTGGTGACAAGCAGGCCTGACGGGGGACTGAGAGCACCTCCCTTCCCTTTCTGAAGCCGCCAGTTCCAACCAGCTGTTTAGGCCTGTTTCTGACTGAGTCTTTCCTCTTAGATCCTGTTTTCAAGGAAGTTTCTGAGGGTAGATGGAGGACATATTTTTCTCTGCTTGTTCATGTACCTGTACAATTACTGGCCTCTCAGAGACTCCATGTTGGAGGTCTTCATAAGTTAGCTTCGCCAGCCCAGATGCAAAGTACACACCCAACTGGCTTGTAAAAGTTGTACATCTAATCACATAATGCCTCTATAATGTGGTTTTTTAAATTAAGTGACCCACAGGATATTAATCTGGTGGTAACAAGTCCCAAGGGATGCAGCGCTGGCAAACACTTCAAGAGCAGCTAGAACTACTATTAAATATGATGTTCATTTCATCTGAACATATGGAAATAAAAACAAGTCATGGGAAAACTTCAGTGCTCTCTACATACTATATTGTTCATAAACCTGTCATAAATAAGTGCCTCTTAAAAAGAAACCAATTAATAAATGTGCATTGAATTACAAAGTTTAAATATTCCATAATATGGGACCTCTGTCCCTGCCCCCCTCCCCCCACATTCCCACCGCTGTCAGGACTCCCTTGTAATTCAAGCTGTTATAACATTTTCCACTGTGTGGCACATCTCAGTTTTGTTGTTGTTGATTGAGTTATTTGGTTGGTCCAGCTGCTTAAAAAAAATGAAGAAAAAATCTGTAAGCTATAAAATGCATCTTCTTTCTTCCTTTGTCTGTGTATTAGAGTCTGGCTTGGCACGGGGGCCCCACCCCAAACCTCCCACCAAGAGTAAGTCATATTTCTATATGTTCGTGCATGTTCAGCTCTACCTCTTTAGAAATGATGCCCCAAACCAAGCTATGTTTACATAAGTAAAAGGGAGTTTCACTTTTATGCTCTAATTTCTGCAGGGAGCAGAGGGTTTCCTAGCTATACCTTGTACTTTGTTCCTGGGTGAACTTCTATTTTTCTAATGTGATGGTTTTATCCAGCTTTGACAACAGATTTCTTTAGGAGATTACACACCTGGAATTAACTTTTTCTGCCAAGAATTACAGTGCACCTGGAAGTCCTAAATCATTTTTATCTATGTTTTAGAAGCTTTTCATAATGAAACTGCATGTCTTGAACTTGACCTAACTCTTGAGTCAAGGCTCAAGGGCAAGAGTTGGATCAGGATGTATAAACTCATGTTGTGAAGTCAGTATATCCAGGGTGTGTTTATTTCTCACCAACCAAACACTCGCTACCTGAACACTGTCTCCCTGAGTGTCTTACTTCTTAAATGACTCTGCTTACCGCATAACATATGGAAACGTGAGTATGTACTTTCAGCAGATTGTTTGCTCTGTTTACACCAGTTCTAACACTAATCTCCATTAATGTTTGATATAGTTCCCAACAGGCTTAAGTAGATGTCAGACACCATATCTATTTCATATGTGTTCAGCATGGTATACATTGGGCAAATGATGAGGAAGTGTTTTTTTAGCAACTTCTTTCCTAAAGACATCAGTGCTACCTAGATTACGTATTTGGAGAATGTGAAATATTTTCTGTAAGTATAAATGCCACCAAAATATAACATCAGTTAATTAAAAAAGCTCATTCAGGGAGTTTATTAAAGTCCAGCCATGCCATCAGTTTGAAACCTATGGCATTTTTTGTTGTTGTTGTAGAATTGTTGATAAGCTCTTGTGGGGGCCAGCTGCAATTAGAGATTCAGAATTATGAGTTGGAACAATTTTACCAGAGCTCATGCTGACACATCAGAAAGATAATACAGAGCGAGTGTTAGAAATTATTTAAGTGATTTCTTTGGTTGGGCAGGACAGACGGGGGACTGAGGGGGACCAGGCAGGCAGGTATAGGAAATTTAAAGGAAAAAAAGCCCTCCCTTTCAACGTGGTACCCAACATTATATCTCCAGTTTTTGCCAGGAAACTGAAATATGCTCAGGTTTTCCTTGACATGAAGTCATATGGGTAGAACAACAAATGCTTTTTATCCTTAGGATCCTTGCCCTGCTATGTTTGGTTCTACCTGAAGTTTGCCAAACTGGTTCTGCTTATTCTTGTCAAACAAGGATAATTTCTTCTCTTGGTTTTCTCTGATACAGTGTCAGCATTTTAGAGGCCAAAAGTTGCCATAGTGACAAATTACATGAGTATAAACATTAATTCCGTTTAAACAAAAACTATGAGATTAAGAGAAAATTGAAGAATCATGGATAAACCAACGCATTTGTTTTGATACATTTTTAAAGGCAACATAAGAATGATATTGTAAGTGATGTAAATGATGATAAGTAAAAAAAAAAAAGGAGTACAGGAAAAACAAAACATAGACACATTAAAATCATCTCCCAAATTCAAACATAAATCAAGAATTTCTCTGTAACTGGAGTTTAATTTTATATGAATGTGACTAAATTCTACCCTGGGTATAGATAAACTCATTATGTCCTTTAAGTAGTTCAAATTTCCTGATAACCAGCAGTCAAACCAAGGAACAAGCAGAATTAGTAGCCGAGTCTAATAAACGACTGGGAAAAATTGTATCTGTCTCTTCCTTCTGGTTCCCACACACTCTGGTTACATCATTACTTAGCCTGTAAACTTGGAGGCCAATTGGGCTCCAGGGCTTGGGTCACATGACCAAAACATCAAAATGTGTCTGAAACTCTAGCCTAAAGATGGGGTTTCAGGAGGGGCCTCTGGATAGCCGACTCCTCTGCGGCTGCTGTGCAATTTTCGTATTTTATTTCACCTTTGCTTTCAGGCTTAGCTCTTGGTCCCACAGATTGATGCCCGAAGCAAACTTGTTGATGTGGGTTTTTCTCTGCAGGTGCACAGGCAAAATTATTTCCTGTACCACATACTACGCACAGTTATGTAATAGCTTTAAGAAAAAAACAACAACAACTGGACGTTTCCCCACGAATGGTTTTCATCAGCCAAGAAAATTCTAACCCCTTCCTTTTGTAAAAATCTCCTTTTGGTTTGTTTTTGACATGCGTTTTGGGTTTTATTTTATTTAAAAAAATAACTTCACGTCTAAATGCACAAAACTCAAAAGCCAAGGGTATTAGGTCCCCTGGATGCAACTCCTGACGATGGAGCTGAAACGCTGAGCGTCTCCTGAAGGAATGGACTGTGTAACTCAATCACCTTGCTAAGGTTTCACAGGGCAAGTCTAGTGATGACAACAACTACTTGTTCTCTGCAGATGTAGAAAGGCATTTTTTTACATGTGCAGGAAGCAACAAAAAGCCCGGTCTTAGGGGACAAGCGAGTGAGTTGACTTGCAAAAAATAAACCAAATAATCCTTAAAGTTGTAGCAACACACACAGAGCCAAAAGCTTGATACCTCTGTACACAAACATATTTTCATGTTCAGGTTTACTTTTCTCTCCATTGCTACAAAAGTCGCTATGATCCCGCCTGGCTGAGAATTTGTTCTGAACTCCCTTGAAGTAAAATCCATCAGGAATGTGAAACCCATTGGAAAACATCCCTGATACATTGTTATCAGGCATTCAAAGATGCCTGGGATTNAACCAAATAATCCTTAAAGTTGTAGCAACACACACAGAGCCAAAAGCTTGATACCTCTGTACACAAACATATTTTCATGTTCAGGTTTACTTTTCTCTCCATTGCTACAAAAGTCGCTATGATCCCGCCTGGCTGAGAATTTGTTCTGAACTCCCTTGAAGTAAAATCCATCAGGAATGTGAAACCCATTGGAAAACATCCCTGATACATTGTTATCAGGCATTCAAAGATGCCTGGGAT
>NW_027528417.1:18987166-18997404 GCF_008692635.1 Crocuta crocuta
TGAGACACAGGAAGGAGGAGACTCAGGTGAAAATGAATTTTGTCAAAAACCAAACCCAACAAAGCAAATTGCCCTCTTAAGCCATTCTTCTTGGATCAAAGGACTACTGTAAAATATGTTACATGATTTATACAACAAACATTAATATCTTCTCATTACTACGCTAGATGGTAGAGATACAAAGAAGGTGATGTGGAAAAGGGTAATAATGATAGCAGCTAGGATTTATGCAAGACCCACTGCCAACTACCATGTACTAGCTGCCCTACTACATCATCCTAATTCTTACATTAGTCCAGAAAGGTAATTGCTATTATCCCCACCCCCCCTCTACAGAGGAGAAACTGAAGCTCAGAAAAGTTAAAGGATTTCATTCAGGATTGTAGAGCTAATATGTAGTGATCTATAGAGCCAGGATTCCAACCTACATCTGATTTAATCTGAGTTTTATCCTCAACCCCTATCCCTGCACAATTCTTTTCTCTGCCCTCATGGGGCATTTAATCTTGTGGTGAACAAAAAACAAACAAACAAAAACAAAAACAAAAAAAAAGAAAGAAAGAAAAAGAAAACACAGATGGAGAAATCATTGAAATTGCACGTGTTAGAACACCGACATAAGGAAGTGCTTGAGGAAAGTGAAAGTTCCACAGAAGAAATGATTCAGGTCAGAACAGTGCCGAGGAGCCCTGTGTCTGTGACGGCAGAGCAGGGAGGAGGGTGGGTGGTAGATGATTGCTTGGTTATCTTTTCCCTCCGCAGGTAATCCTTCCAAAATAACTGATAACTACTTTTATCCTGCAGAACTATCACTGAAAGTGCTGTGTAAGACACAGTGAACTTCTGTCCTCCCCCCTTCCCCGGGTGCCTGCCAAATAAAGTCACTAGGTGCTCACATATTTTCCAGTACAAGTGCTTCATTATTAATTCATGGTCCAGGTCCTCGGTACATGCTGCTACTAATATTAGGTTTCAGCAGAGAATAATGAACAGGAGCACTGGACTGGATGTCTTAACATTTTTTAAACAATGTTTGCAGTGCTAAATTCTATTTCTAGCTTAATTGGGGTCTTTACATAAACAAGAGGAGGGCTCTATAGTGTTGAGGAGGCATAATTTTCCCAAAGCTTAGCAACAGAAAAGGTAAGAATCAGCATGATTAAGACCTAGCGGAAAGTTAGTACAGATCCGGATTTTCTCTCTTAGTATCTAGCTTTCATCAGACAAGAAAAAGAGAAGCCTCTTGAGTTAGAATTCCACCTAGAAAGCCTGGAGCAGCTCCTTGCTTTGAAACTGCACCCCATCAGGAAAGGGGGAAAGAGAATTTGCTTTGGTAGGGAAATGGTCCCCTACAGGGCCAGAGTCCAGCCTACTTACCCCTTAGGCACAGTGTCTTATAAGGCCTATGGTCCTTACACATAAATGTTTTTATTTTAATGTTGTTTAAAACAAGAAAAAATAAACCTAATGATAAAGAATATGTAATAATTAATCCAGCCTGGTTCATATTCATCTTTACACCAGCATAGTCGTAAAGTATAATTTATAATACTTATTCATTTAAGTATTTATTCATTAAGTACAACAGCTATTTATTTAGTGCCAACTATGTGGTGGGTACTGACTGTACTTGGTGTTCGAGATATAGTGAGAAATAAGGTAGGCACTGTCTGTGAGCTCTAGGAGCTTCAGATAAACACAATGAGACAAAACACAAAAGTGACATTTTTAAGGGGTTTGGAGTCGGTAAAAATGAGGTGGAGGAAATCCCCAATTCCTAATTTCCATTTAAAAAATGTATAATGCTTCTAATTAAAAGATTTTCTTCTGTGGTATTGAGACACAAGCTAAGGGAGTCATAAATACATGAAATGGAGATACAGCATCATATTCGGTAGTTAAGATTCTTGACCTATTTAAAACTAAAGGGTATTTAATTAAAATTAAAAGGACATTTAATGGGAGGTGCCATAGCTCGGCTGACCAGGTGACTGGCTCGCCAAGCATGAGGAATTGGTGAGTGTTGTTTCTGAGAAGGAGTTAAGGTCAGTGCTTGGGTAATTTTCTCCTTGCTGTGGGTGGGTCTTCTAGGATTCATGTTCAATATTGAGGTTCAACTGATAGAAGAATATGTTTTAATAAATCACTGTGCTTTAAGTAAGCACCTCACTCTATTCATTTAGTGTCTCATGATGAAACTTCAGGCACCATGTGGATCTTGCCTGGCCCATTCCCGTAACAGATATTTATTGGGTCTCTTCTATGTATCAGGCTCTGTGCTACCTGTTTGGTTTCAGAGAGGAGCAAAACTAGACTACTTCCCTGCCCTCATGGAGTTTACATTATAGTTGGAGAGAGATAATAAAAATTTAAATAATGGAGAAGGTAACTGCACATTTCTATAGTACCGTTCCAGTGAATATCTCTTATTTTGGCTTTCTGGTAATAGCAACCCAGTTTTGCATGGGATGTGGTCTTGGTAGACTATCAGTCAAGGGATCTTGTCTATCCCTAACCATAAAGTGCCCAGATCCAACCAATTAGAATCTTCTTCCTGAAGATTTGAGGGGCTGGGTGTTGATCCGATGGTCGTGTGGCCAGGTTCTGAAGAAAGCCACTGTTGATATCATGGAATAGTCACGGACAGCCATAAGGGGCTGGACTTGTCATGTAAGGCTAACTCTTGCTTTAGTCTGCCATTGGTATGACTGAGTTATTCAAGTATATTGACCCTAAATTCCTAGTGCACCTCTTTTGGAAATCAATAGGGATCATTATGAAGGAGAATCTAAGCAGAGACCATAAGATGATTGGACCAGCATGGTATAATGGAAAAGAGCTTAGGAGTTGCACAGATTTGAGTCCCAAATAAAGCTTTGTCACTGGAAAGCTGTATAACACCTGTCACACCAGTTCCATGGGGTCTGGGGGAGTTTTACATCTAGGTGGCCTAGCGTAGTGCACATGCCCAGAAATGTCAGCCCTTCACCCTTACCTACTTAATCTGCCCCCACACCCCTGCCCACCTACTATGTTTGTAATTCCTGTGTTGCCAGATTGGTAGGGAATTTAAAATGTGCAATAACAACTCTGGGGAAAGCAGGAAATAGAACTGGAAGGCCGTCTAGTGAAACCTCAGCCACATCCTCTCTTCAGATATTGTGGGCTTGGAGTCAAGGGTGGACTGAAAACAAGGCTACGTCTGTGTCTCGTGAACTCTGCCTGGCATGAGCACTTCTGTTTCAGCACATCTGTGATTGCCATATCACCGGCATTTGCAGAATGGAGGATTAATTTTATTGTGCAGTGGATCAGCAGATCTGGTGACATAATATTGCACTACGAAGAAGGATTACTCACCAGTTTCTGGATGCTACATTTTTAGAAACTAACTCCACTTAAGGATAAGTGTTGGATCTAACAACTTCCCCCTTTTCCTCACTCCCACTCTCCAATCACCCAACCAACAAATATCACTTAATGCAAAAACCAGCTCTCTTGGGACCAGATGGATACAATTTTTCTTCAAGATAAAACTCTGGATGTTCCCCCGAAGTAAAGGTTTTGTTATACTTCTTCAGTTATTAAAAACAGATGTGTCGTGTTTATAATGATGGCGGTGAGCACTTTTTTCTCCTCTGGGTTTATGGAAAGCAATTTGCGTAGGGTAAAATAATATAGCATTTGTGAGTCATTTTGGGGGAAAAAAGTAGAGGAATTATATAGTATACAAGTCAGACGGGGTTTGGTCATAAGGAAGTAGGGCCATATCCCAAGGCAAACAAAGAGGAGACCTTGTTTTTATTCTTGTCGGAGACCCACTCAGGGCTTTGACTATCACCTTTTCACCTACGACCTTCATTTACAGAAAAGGTGACTTGGAACTGGGCTCTTACCCAGCTCTAGCATTCGCAGAGCTTGGTTGCATGCTGCATTCTGTAATTTCCTTACTTGCCACCAAGCCATCACCATTGCCCTTACTTGGTATCTTTTTTGATGCACTTTGTTTCATTCTCATATAGGCTATTACAGAGGCTTGTTGTTTATCCAGGGAGCACACCTTAAACATTATTTCTTCCTTTCTTGATAGCCTCATCTTTGTCCATTCTTCTGTCATCTCTGCTTGCAGATGGCTAACCAGTGTTGGGCTCCTGTGTCAATCAGCTGGCTGTGGACTGAGTGAAGCCCTGTGGGTAAATGGAAAAATGAAGTGTCCGTGTGTACTGGCAGAGGGGCTCCTCTGTGAAGTGCTTATTACATGCCAGAAGTTACTTGTCAGTGTCTGTTATATTTAATTTTCACAACATCTGTATGAGGTCGAGTTTAGACAGACCTGCACTTATCCCTTGCTTTACCATTGGTTTCTAGAAATATATACGCTGATAGGTAGGCAGTGTCCATATTTGTGGGGCTACTTTCTGTACTATATATTTGTAGGGTTCCAAAAACTGCTTTATCTGTTATATAGCCTGGGAAGGTTTTTTAAAAATGATTTTTAAAAAGCATTCTCTCGGTTTTCTTTATATTTGAAGCTCTCGTGACCAAAGTGGATATATGCCATATTCATTTTTTTAACAGCACAAGTACAAAAAATGATCAAACGTATACAAACTGCTCTCATTTAGTCTATGCAAGCAGCAGACAGTAAAATATAATGGTCTACTTATTCTGTTGTGATTGACAGCCAAACCTTAGAGCAATTTGCACTCTGATCAGATAGCAAGGTTTCTCCCATAACCTTGAGGTCCAAACCTCACTGCCCTTTATTGTGAAATTATCTGCCCTTTGACCCTTTGGAGAGATGGAGTCCCACATCTTCTAAGTCTTCTCTCGATCTTCCGCTGACGTGTACAGTAAATGACTGATTGTCTCCATTATGTGACCATGGCAGACACATAGAAATACCTAACTCATTTTAGCAAAACTTATCCTAATTGGAACTATAATCAAAGGTTACTGGAATGCTCCAGAAACTTACCTGGAGTTTGTTGAAAGACCTGAATTTGGTGTCTTTTGAAGTTTTGGTAAAATAAGTGGTACCTTCTTTGTGCTTGTATTTTCTTTCCTTCCAAAGGGAGAATGAAGAAGGGGAAAAAAATTGAAAGGAAAGCTAACGCATCTCTTCTTGCACAATCTTCCCTTCTCTCTTTCTCTGTAGCAGAAAGTGACATGGGGCTGCTGGGCTGGTTCAGGGGGTTATTCACAAAAAGTCCTTATCACCTGAGCTATATAATGTGTAATGGAAAAGTGCAGCTGAAAACATCCCAGAGGAAATGTTCTCTCCTAGGGCAGCCAGGGTCCTTTTCATCTTCACCTGAAGGCAGACCTCACCCAATTTAATGCATCATTTAGTTTGGCATCAGTGAAAAAAGCCTCCCCAGGCCTGCTCACAATGACCCTTGGGCTCCACAAAAAGACTGAGCAGGAGGGTTACTGGTTCTCACTTCTCCATTCAAAACCCCTTCTTAAGGGAAACTGCAAAAATGGACATGGAGCCAAATGAGGAGGTTGAGGAGTGCAAGCCTTAAATGACAGAGAAGTTCTTTCTCTAAAGCTTCCAGTCCTATCACCCAGGAGATAGGAGGAGCACTGGATGTATTTATAGATATGTGGGAAGAAAGGAAGGGAGGAAGGAAGAGTTATTGAGAACCCACTATGTCAAGGCACTGTACCAGTCCTTTGGCATTATTGCCTGCAGCTAATCTTCACGATGCCATTTGTATTTATATTATTCAAACTCTATTTTGCAGATTAGCAAGCAGATACTCCCAGGGGTTGGGTAATTTCTTTAAGGATGCAGAAGTAAGGGACAGAAACAGGATCTGAACCTAGGTCATCTGTCCCACCAGTCTTTCCCCCTTTCCCCTTTTCAGCTGCTCTCAGATCCAATGTTGCCTCCAAGATTTCCAACTAAAATCAGCCTAGAGGCCAATCTGTTGGAGGCCGCGGTGCTCTCCCAGCTGGGGAGAACTCATGGCAAGGCCAGTTAAGAGCTTGCCTTCAGAGCTGTTCAGGAGAGAAGCCCCTTGACCCACCAGGAGGAAAGTACAGCTGTACAGTGGCTGTCTGGGGGTGGGGCCCTTATGGCCACATGCCCCGATCTTGGGGCATCTGCCTGCCACAATATTGGACCCACGATTCACTTTGAGTCAAAAGCCCATTACTAATTTCTTCATTTTTTCTAAATCTGAAGGAAATCTTTGGAAGAGAAGACTTCTGATCGCTTGCTCTCCTAAGCTGTACATTCCGTTTCTGTCTCGTACAAATGTGTGCTGAAACTATCATAATTTTAAAATTTAATTTGATGGTTCTGTGCACTAGTCATGTTTTATCTTGCTTAGAGTAAATCACTATGGAATTTCATGCAGTAATTTGATTGGTCTACCATGATTTGAAAGAAGAGTTGTGTCTCTTTTCAATGGATAATCCTGTTTAATATCTGTGATTCACTACAAGATGCAGTTTAATGTTATCTGCCAATATTGTGTATAAGATGCATGTGCCAAAATATTTCTTGCCTACTGTTATACAGTTTTGAATACAATGTTTGAAAGTTCTTTTGTGTTTTATCATTTAAGCAAAATATTGACAGAACAGGCTATCTTTTAAGAAGTTTGGATAGTTTCAATGTGTGTAAGAGATACTTGCAGAGAAATTCAGTGTAACTGAGTTTCTTATAGTAATGGTATTTTAATATCATGGTAAGTAAGACTCTTTCTTATTAAACCTTCTATAATAATTGTTGAAATGATAACATCTTTTGTAATTTAAATGAGCAGTCCTAGAATCGTGAGTTACTGGACCTGGTCAAATGCTAATTCCACCATTATTAAGCTGTATATTCTTGAATACATTATGTGTGTTCTCTAGGTTTCTCATCTGTAAAATGGAATAATAACATCTACGTATAGCGTTTGTTCCAGGTTTGTTCCTGGGGGTAAGGATTAAATGAAGTAACCAGTGTACGTTCTTGGTACTTGACAGATACTTACTAGATGGAATTTATTATTATCAGTCCTAGAGAGCCATGCTTATTTTTTTTTTAGTGTTTTGACTGACTGGAATTTGGTAATACTCTGAATTGAAAACTCTCAAAACCACAAAAGGGTAAATAATAATAATGTACAAATATTTTTTAAATAGTTTATTGTCAAGTTGGTTTCCATATAATACCCAGTGCTCATCCCCACAAGTGCCCTCCTCCATGCCCATCACCCCCTCCCCTCCCCCCATACCCATCAATCCTCTGTTTGTTCTCAACATTCAAGAGTCTCTCATGGTTTGCCTCCCTCTCTCTGCCCCGCTATTTCCCCCTTTCTTCTCCCCCACGATCCTCCATTAAGTTCCTCATAATTCTCCTATACATGCAAACATATGGTAAGTACAAATATTTTTTAACATGGACATGTTTGGAAATGGAAATCAGCCTTCCTCTTAATCTGATCATTCTAATAGAAATGGGAATACATGAAAATAGCTATCTTTACAGGGGCTCCTGGGTGACTCAGTTGGTTGAGCGGCCAACTCTTGATTTTGGTACAGGTCATGACCCCAGGGTCATAGGGTCAAGCCCATGCATGGGGCTCCACTCTAATCGTGGAATCTGCTTAAGATTCTCTCTCTCTCTCTCTCTCTCTCCCCCCCTCCCCATCTGACCTTCTGCCTCACTTGTACTGTCACTCTCTCTTTAAAAAATGAAAATAAAATGATTTTTACACACAGAAAAGTCCCTATATACAATGCAGATGTTATCACAGACGTCAGTATTGGTATTAAGGTTTGCTTCATGTTTGCATTAGTAATAAGCTATGTTTTTTTTCTTCTACCCTACCTTTATGTTTTTTCATAGTTTATTGTCAAGTTGGTTTCCATATAACACCCGTATGGTTTTTTTTTTAATGTTTATTTATTTTTGAGAAAGCGAGCGAGCGAGAGAGAGAGAGAGAGAGAGCATGAGCAGGGGGAGGGGTAGAAAGAGAAGGAGACACAGAACCCAAAGTAGGCTCCAGGCTCTGAGCTGTCAGTACAGACAGCTTAAATATTAGTTTCTCCAGGATCACCAAGAACCTTCTCTTGCTGGTGACAGTGTCCTTTCCTTCGTTCACCTTTTAAGCTTTCTTCTCCCTTTGGCGTTGCAAGCCCTAGATCCTAAAACTCTTCTCCAGTCTTCCTGGCGTGTTTTCCTGACTCCTCCTCATTCTCCAACTTTGTAATTCAATGATGTTTTACCTTAGGTTCAGGTTTATGGACCCTTGAGAACCTGATGGAGTTATGGACACCTTTCCCACACAAGTGCACATGTTTCAACACACACAAAAACTTGACTGCCCTGAGATAACACCCACACTTAACGGGTAGCAACAACAATACCAAGCACTGGCAAGAATGCAGGGTAATAGAATTCTCACTCACAGCAGATGGGAATGCAAAATAGTATAGCAAATTTGGAAACAGCTTGACAGTTTCTTGTAGAGTTAAATATACACTTGCCATACTACCTAGTAATCCCACTCTTTACTATTTACCCAAGAGAAATTAAAATTTATGTTTTCCACAAAAATCTGTATGGAAACATTTACAATGGCTCTTTTTTCCATAATCAACAAAAACTGGAAATGATCCAAATGTACAACCCAACTAGTGAATGGATAAACAAACTATAGTATATCCACACGATGAAATACTGCTTATCAATAAAAAATAACTATCGATACTCATCAAAAAAAAAAAAAATCCAGCCACCCAGGCACCCGTCATAAGCTATGATTAATCCAAGTAAGTAAATACACAGTATTATAATTTCCTTTTTCATCAACAAAGAATGTGTATATATCACTTATGTTTAAAGAATTCTCCTTCTGAAACTTATTCTAGATGTAACATGGTGAACACAGTGGTTTTACCAGATAAAGCTCTGAAATATGGCAAGTATTTCATAAAGGAAATTATTTTTATCTTAAGGGGGAAACTAAAAAACTACATACAAAACAACACATTATAGCCCATTAGAGGTTCCTTTTATATGAATTTTATCTAAGCCTTTTTGAGGTGTTATTTACATTTTCAATTCCTATTGTGGCTTTGGCTAATGAGTTCTTTGAGGAGTTACCTAACAAGTTGGATAAAACACAGTTTCATGTTCAACTGCTCACTGCTTGGTGAGTACTAAGACTTCTTGAGTACAGTTTTTTCTTCGGTCAATATGGATGGACAGAGGATTGCCTCCCTAGCAATACCAAGTTCATAGCGAGTTTGTGAAAATCAAATGATTGTGTATATCAGAGTTCTGTGTCCAGAGGACACTATACAGATGTAAGCAGCTTGCTTAAAGTTGTGGTCTTCTGGGTAACATAAACTTCTTCATTATGCGTTCTAACTGTTCTGCCCTAGATATTTTTTCCTTCAAGAGTTACTCACTAGAGGGGTGCCTGGGTGGCTTAGTCGGTTAAGCGTCCGACTTTCCGACTTTCGCTTAGGTCATGATCTCGCGGTTCGTGGGTTCGAGCCCCGCATCGGGCTCTGTGCTGACTGCCAGCTCAGAGCCTGGAGCCTATTTCAGAGTCTGTATCTCCCTCTCTCTCTGACCCTCCCCTGCTCATGCTGTCTCTCTCTCTCTCCTATAAATAAAGAACCATATTTTAAAAAAAGAGTTACTTGCTAGAGTTTGGTGGACAACTATATAACAAAGCCTTTATGTGTCAGAATTTCTTTAATGGGTATGATGAAAAATAAAACATCAAAAGAGACCAATTTTGTCTGCAGATTGTCTCTAGACAT
Source organism: Crocuta crocuta (assembly GCF_008692635.1). Classification (NCBI taxonomy): domain Eukaryota; kingdom Metazoa; phylum Chordata; class Mammalia; order Carnivora; family Hyaenidae; genus Crocuta; species Crocuta crocuta. The sequence continues at coordinate 18,996,944 of NW_027528417.1, forward strand.
TGTGACTTTTTGTCATTGATGGTGAAATTTTTTAATATATTCACTTTTTCCCCCCAAAGCTTTTAACTACTGCTTATATTAAAGAGACATAGGAAAAAAGGACAACTTGCATTATTTTCAGCATATTGCAATACATTACCTATTTTACCTTCATTTCTTCTGAGAAAATTAATTGTGGATTAAACTGCCTTCCACTTTCCAAGAACTTAACCTTTGAGCAAATAAGAAGTGAGCCTGCTTGGGATGCCTGGGTGGCTCAGCCAGTTAAGCATCCGACTTAGCTCGGGTCATGATCTTATGGTTCATGGGTTCAAGCCCCGCGTCGGGCTCTGTGCTGACAGCTCAGAGCCTTTAGCCTGTTTCAGATTCTGTGTCTCCCTCTCTCTCTGCCCCTCCCCTGCTCACACTGGTCTCTCTCAGAAATAAATTAAAAAAAAAAAAAATTAAAAAAAAAAAAGAAG
>NW_027528417.1:18998165-19114209 GCF_008692635.1 Crocuta crocuta
CTGGGTGGCTTAGTCGGTTAAGCGTCCGACTTTCACTTGGGTCATGATCTCGCGGTTCGTGGGTTCGAGCCCCGCATCGGGCTCTGTGCTGACTGCCAGCTCAGAGCCTGGAGCCTATTTCAGAGTCTGTATCTCCCTCTCTCTCTGACCCTCCCCTGCTCATGCTGTCTCTCTCTCTCTCCTATAAATAAATAAAAATATTTTAAAAAAAGAGTTACTTGCTAGAGTTTGGTGGACAACTATATAACAAAGCCTTTATGTGTCAGAATTTCTTTAATGGGTATGATGAAAAATAAAACATCAAAAGAGACCAATTTTGTCTGCAGATTGTCTCTAGACATTGTGACTTTTTGTCATTGATGGTGAAATTTTTTAATATATTCACTTTTTCCCCCCAAAGCTTTTAACTACTGCTTATATTAAAGAGACATAGGAAAAAAGGACAACTTGCATTATTTTCAGCATATTGCAATACATTACCTATTTTACCTTCATTTCTTCTGAGAAAATTAATTGTGGATTAAACTGCCTTCCACTTTCCAAGAACTTAACCTTTGAGCAAATAAGAAGTGAGCCTGCTTGGGATGCCTGGGTGGCTCAGCCAGTTAAGCATCCGACTTAGCTCGGGTCATGATCTTATGGTTCATGGGTTCAAGCCCCGCGTCGGGCTCTGTGCTGACAGCTCAGAGCCTTTAGCCTGTTTCAGATTCTGTGTCTCCCTCTCTCTCTGCCCCTCCCCTGCTCACACTGGTCTCTCTCAGAAATAAATTAAAAAAAAAAAAAATTAAAAAAAAAAAAGAAGNAAAAAAAGAAGTGAGCCTGCTTGCTATTTTAGTTTATGTAATAATGACCTTAAGGATGGAATATTCTTTGAGGATGGAATATAAATATAGGCTCCCAAGACCACTTATATACTACTGTTCCCAACAGTGACCTTCCCCACCTCTGAATTATAACAAAAAAACAACCCATAAATTATCGGATATACCTACTTTTTCTTACAGGAAGTCTCCCTCAATTCCCATTCACAAGTTATGATGGATTGTAAATCTGCCTCCTAGCTATTTGCCTTAATGTTTTTTGAACACCGATAGACATGTTTTACCAATAGAGGTCAGGACCATCAAAATAGGAAATAATTTGAGAGTTAGTCAGAGTGAAGGCTTTTCTAGGAACAGATACTTTCAGGAGTGGAAATTTAGTCTCAAAAGGAATTCAAAGTATCTAATTAGGTAGGGAATGGCATAAGCACTGACTTCTCTTCCTGAACCATCTTTCTGGTTCCAGTTTTCTCTTTAGTCCTCTGTACTAAATACCTCATAGTTCATATTACTGGTTTCCTGAAGTAAATTGATCTTTGGCATAATGGAAAAGACACAATATCTAAAAGCACTGGGCTATTTTAAAACCAATCTTCTCAAGAAAAGATGATTATGCTTCACTAGAGGAAATATTTTTACCATTAGCCTTATTTCTCTAATAATTTTCTGGCCAAGAAGAAAGCAATAAATACCTACTCATGCTCAACTAATCTCAAATAACTTTTTAACAATCCATTTGTTTTGAAGTGCCAAATGCATATTCAGTATGTCACCTCCCTGCCATTTCTTTATCACTTTTGTTGGATTTACTGGTTCAAAAGAAATATGTCTTGCAGAATTAACCTAATCATGTGGATTGAGATCAATAGTAAAATACAACATTACATGGTGTCAGTTGAACCACTTTATCGCATTTAATTGTACAGATCAGATTTGGGAGTTTATGAAATATGAACAATTCACACAAGAACAATGAATGGTAATTACCGAAAATGCCTGTAAGATACTTTCATCTGTTAATGCCCATTTATTTTCCCAAAGGACGTTATGGTCTGCCATTGACTCTTCAGTATTGTCTGTATTATGAGGATCAAGAAGAATGTGTGTTGTTTCAAGAATTTTGAGCTGGAAAAACCTGCAATGTGCAAATAATTTAAATTATAATTAACATAGAATGCTAGTGAAAGTTCAACTTGACTAGATATTTGACTAGCTGTGATGACCAATATCTGTCATTGGAGCTTTGAGTGTGAAGGAGATTATTAACTTCAAGCAGTCAGATTCTTCCTTGAAGAGGAAGACAGTGCTCTTCAACTATGTTAGTCAGGGTTCTTTAGAGAAACAGACCTGTTAGAATATATAGAGATATATTTAAGAGATTTCTTCTAATAATTGCTTTATTTGGTTATGGAGGCCAAGAAGACCCCCAGTCTGCCATCTGCAAGCTGGAGAATCAGGAAAGCTGGTACTAGAGTTCCAGTCAGAGTCCAAGGACCTGAGATCCCAGAGCTCTCATGTCCCAGCCCAAGAAGAGAGAATTCGTCTTCTGCCTTTTTGTCCCATCTAGGCCCCAGTGGATAATATCTTCCCACACTGGGGAAGGCAAATATCTTTATTCAGTTTGCTGCATCAAATGCTAATCTCTTCCAGAAACACTCTCATAGACATCCTCAAAAATAATGTTTTATCAGCTATCTGGTTTTCCATCCTTTAGCCCAAGTCAAGTTGATACATAAAATTAACCATCATACCAACCCAATGATCTCATTGGTTCAGTAGCTAAGCATACTTTCCATAAGTAAAAATCAAATCAAATCAAATCAATCTTCTTTCCTTCCTCCTTTTTCCTTCCCTCTCACTTTCTTACATTTATTTTTATCATTTCTTTTGCTTTTCATATCCCATTCTGTTTACCTATAAAATAAAAATGGACTCGCTAGCCTAATGTAATCAAATGTTATAAATCTACATAATTATAACCAAGAAATTGAAGTTCTACTATACTAAATAACTATTTGGGTCTAAAGTAAATATGAAGGTAGACTTAAAAGAAAATCTATAAACTCTCTTTTTCTTTACAATTGTCATAGGCAGGATAATGTTCTCTATCCTACTCCCAAGGATGTCCGTATCCTAATCCCTGGAACCTATGAATATATTACATTACACAGCAAAGGAGAATTAAGGATGCTGATAGAATTAAGGTTGTTAATTTGGTGGTTTTATCACAGAGAGATCTGCAAAATCTGGGTAGACCCAGTATAATCACAAAGGTCTTTCAAAGTAGAAGAGAGAGACTGAAGAGGAGGTCAGAGTGATGTGATAGAAAAAGAACTCAATATGCCATTGCTGGCTTTGAAGATGGAGGAAAGGGTCTATGGGCCAAGGAATGTGGGAAGACTTTAGAAACTTGAAAATGCTAGGAAATGGATTCTTCCCTATAGCCTACAGAAGAGAATTTGGCCCTGCTCACACCTTGATTTTAGCCCAATGAGATGTGTTGAAATTTCAACCTACAGACTTGTAAGATGATATATTTGTTTTGCTTTAGGCCACTAAGTTTGTGGTAATTTGCAGGAGCAATGGAAAACAAATACAAATCTGCTGTCTTTTCTATAATAATATCTCCTTATTATGAATTTCTGCTGAGGAAGAATTTGCAAAGGAGTATATTCGTCCTAACTTGGTTTATGGCAAGAGGAGAGATTGGCTAGAATGAGTCAAATTTCATGTTTTCTGTTGCCCTTGAAACTGATGTGTTTGTAGAATAAAAGCTTTTGTTGTTAATCTGAATCATTTTCTATCTTATTGCAAGAGCTATGTTGACTCTCACTGATTTCCTTCCTTAGCTTGAGTTACCCAGGAGATCAGAGCCTGAGAAGAATTTGTATTTAGGTGGTTTACTTGGGAAGTGATCCCAGGAGTCAGCAATTGAAAGCGCTTGTCCGTTGGCTCCCATCTCCTATCGGTTGAGTGTTGCTTCAGGGAGGTTAACTCCCCAGCACTTGGGGCAGTGCAAGTATACATGTCCAGTAAATATCTGTAGGTATTTCACTCCTTTAGTATCATAAAAATACCATGGCAAGCCAAAGACATGCTGGAGGCAAGATGTGGTCAATATTGGAACTCCTCATCCCTTTGCTATATAACTGTCACCACAGCCACAATTGCAAATGGAATCAGAAGATCAAGAGGAAGTGAAACAGGGCACAAAGAGCATCTGATCCAGTCTAACCCCCAATTGTACCAATATTAAGACCAATTTGCCACTGAATCTTCAAAGTATTCCTTTCTTTGCTGGCTAGGTCACTGGCAAGAGGACCCCAAGGTAATGCGCATCAGTCATACCTTCTGGGCTAATGGAACTCCTACTGTTTCTGTTAGTGGAAGCAGTGGTACCAGGACCTCTAATCCTGTCAAACCTAAAGATGTGGGGCCAGGAAGCATACATTCTGTATGTAGACCACTGTGAATGATAGTGAGAGGGGCAAATCTTACTCCTACCCTTTGATGTCTAGACCTGTTTATTCAGGCTATTGGGGGCACAGCACAGCAGTTTGTTTAGTTTCTACACTTGATTTTAGTGGGCAGTGTGCCAACTCCATAGAGACCTTTCTCTTGGGTTAGCACCTTAGTTGAGCTGTTATAAGCAATTCCATTTCTCCAGTAGGCTGCCTGCTTCCAGGTGATGTACTATGTGATAGAAGTAATGGATCCCTCCGTCATACATCAATTGTTGCACATCCTTCCCTGTAAAATGGGATTGATTTGAAGTGATAATATATGGGAATCCTATGACAGTAAATCAAGCATTCTTTACGTCCTTGAATAGTGGTGCTGACAGAGACATGGCAAACAAGTAAATTAAAGCCATTTGGGAGTAAGTATTAATTGCAGTAATGATGAATCATGGCCTTCTCCAGGGTGAAAGGGGTGTGATGCAATCAACCTGACATTAAGTGTCTGGATGATCTCAAGCTCTGCTGCTTTATCAAGGGCTTTGTATCAGGTTGTTAACACTTTGACAAGTTGAGTGTTCAGTAGCAGCAGCTAGACTGGCCTTGGGGAGTGGGTGTTCATACCACTGGGATCATGCATAGCCTCTATTCCTGCCACCATGGTGATTCTATTCTTGACCGCATTGTGTAAGCATAGGGGTGGTACTGGAGGGAGGCTGGCTGAGGATGAGTCACAGGATGAGTCAGCCTCTTTGTTGAGTGTCTCCTCTGACATGGAGGCTCTGTGGTGGGTAGTAGCATGAGACGTGTTTCCACTTTGGACCGACTTCAGTGGTCCATTGTGTGCTTCCTCCCTAAACTTTTTTTTTCTCTTTAATCTTTCAAACTTGCTCCTTCCAGGCCCTGACCAACAAGTCAACCCATTTTCATATATATATATATATATCTCCTATAATACATATATATATATATACTTCTCAAGCTACTTTTTTATTACATAAAAAGTAAAAAATCAAAATATTGCTCCAAACTTTGTCCATTGGAAGGATTGTCCCTCACAAATGACATATATGGCACCCTCAAAGAAGGACTATATTGCACTAGGCATCTATTTTCAGTTTATACCAACATATTGTGCTGACTCAGCTATGAACCAGGTCCAAGATTTTTCCTCTTCTGTCAGCTGGCTTTCAGAATACTTCTGATACCTTCAACAAGATGTTAGGTGTGAATTGAGGTTTGGGCATCAATGCAGCAGAAGCAAGTGGTGTGGGACTCAAATCCTGTTCATGCAGCTTTTTTACCTCCTCTCACTTTTCTTGGTCTTGATTTTGTGCCATTTCTAGAGTATGATAGGTTGTTGCTGCACTTGTCTGACTCTATAGTGTGGTAGATCTGGAAATATCAATTAGTGATGGGCTGCAATACCTACATAGCCATTTGATTAGAGATTTAATCTCTATTGGAGCTTGATAGCAGCCAAGAACTACTTTGCAAAATGTATAGTTTCTGCCATGAAAGATAGTCTTGCTCCAAAAGCTGAAGTGTCTCTCTAGTGTTTGTTTTATCATCTCCCAAATATCTCATACTTGTGTTCACCATGGTTCCACGTATTTACCATGAGTACACCTGGTGCCATTGAATTTTTTGGGGTATATGGTCCGGAGGGTAGGATATCTTGTAATGCAGATTGCATTTGCTGCTGAACCTTCTTTTTGCTCTGGGCTTCATAGAAATTGTCAGTCTTCCAAGTTATCCAACAACTAAATCAGAGTGATATTCCTAAGAGCAGTATATGCTACCTCCAAAATTCAAAATGAGTCAGTAAGCACTATGCTTTTTTCTGAGTGATAAGGTATACAAGATGCAATAACTTACCCTTTATTTTATTTTATTTTATTTATTGTAACATTACAATTTTTTAAAGTGTGTCTCTTCATTTTTTATTTATTTAGAGAGAGATGGGGAGGGGCAGAGTGAGAGGGACAGAGAGAATACCAAGCAGACTTTACACTGACAGCACGGAGCCCAACGTGGGGCTCAAACTCACGAACCATGAGATCATGACCTGCGCTGAAATTACGAGTTGGACACTTAACTCCCTGATGCAGCCAGGCACTCCATAAACCTTGTCCTTTATTTTAAAGAGGATATCCTAACATGGTTCAGATTCCTGGACTCCTAAACACTTTATTAAATATGATAAAGCAAGTAGAGTAAGATGGTAAGATGTTAATTATAGAATCTAAGTGTTGATATTCAAGGGTTTGCTGGAAATTTATTTTAACTTTTCTATATGTTTGAAAAATTTCATAATCAAACATTGAAAAAACACTTTTTGAATTTATCATTAAAAAAACCTTACNCAAGTTGGACACTTAACTCCCTGATGCAGCCAGGCACTCCATAAACCTTGTCCTTTATTTTAAAGAGGATATCCTAACATGGTTCAGATTCCTGGACTCCTAAACACTTTATTAAATATGATAAAGCAAGTAGAGTAAGATGGTAAGATGTTAATTATAGAATCTAAGTGTTGATATTCAAGGGTTTGCTGGAAATTTATTTTAACTTTTCTATATGTTTGAAAAATTTCATAATCAAACATTGAAAAAACACTTTTTGAATTTATCATTAAAAAAACCTTACTAATGTGTCAGGCCACCTGAATCTTTGTCCTATATAGACCTGCAAGGATTCTCGGCTTCTCTTCTACCCTGTGATATGCATAGGTCTATGTAGGACAGCCTGAGTACTTAGTACTTGTAGCTCACGAGCCCAGTTAGTATAATCTCATTAAGAAAGTGAACTAGTATGATGCTCTATAGAATATCAAGATGATCAAAGTTCTTCTGGACTTGATTGTAACAGAACAGGAGGGCTAACAGATAAGATAGCCCTATGACAAGACCAAGAATGTGTGCTGTTATTCTTTCCATATGAATGTGAACTGCGTGTAATCATCCTTGAAGATGGGATTGAAATGAACACATTGGCCTAAAGAATCCTAAGTGCCAGAGGCTAGGTTTACCTGGTCCAGGAAAGATACCACATCCAGCAAAGCAGCTAAGATTGTGGCTTCCACTTGATTAAATCTGAGTAGTCTACTGTTATCATTCACAGTTCATTTGCATTTTGCATGAGCCAAATGGGATTACTTTCTTGGGGATATAAAAAAGCTGACCTCCTCTACATTTTTTGTTTGTTTTCAAACACAACAATTTTACCATTCACTTAATGGCAACTGGTAATCATCAAATTAGCAATGGTTATCTGCAAACATTATTATATTACCTGTGTGTCATTTCTCAAGGTTGATCAAATAACTAGAGTCACAGACCTTTCCCACATAAGATGGAGCATATAAATCAGACTTGGTTTATCACCAGTCTTTATAAAACCAGACCTAGGGAAAGAGCTAGGTCTGGAGACAGACACATGTATGATTTTAAGATAGCAAATGTTCCCCTGCCTTTAAAAAAAAATCTTTGAATAGACGTTTTTAGAACAGTTTTAGGTTCACAGCAAAATTAAACAGATAGTATGGAGGTGTCCCATATATCCCCTGCCCCCACACATGCACAACCTACCTCATTATCAAAACCCCCCAGTTGGTACTAGAGTGGTACATTTGTTACAATCTGTGAATCTGCATTGGCACATCATTACACAAAGCCCATATTTACATTAGGATTCGCTCTTTGTGAACACTTTATAAGTTTTGATAATGTATAATGACATGTTATTTACCATTATAGTGTCATACAGATTAGTTTCACTACACTAAAAATTCTCTGTGCTCAGCCTATCCCTCCCCGCTGCCCCCAGCAACCATTCATATTTTTACTGTCTTCATAGTTTTGCCTTTTCCAGAATGTCATATAATTGGAATCATGTGGAATGTAGCTTTTTCCATATTGGTTTCTTTTACTTATCCATTTAAGGTATTTCCATGTCTTTTTATGACTTGACAGCTTATTTTCTTCTTGGCACTGAATAATATCTGATAGTTTGGATTCACCACAGTTTGTTTATCTGAAGAACATCTTGGCTGCTTCCAGGTTTTGGCAATAATAAATACAATGTCTATAAACACCCATGCACAGGTTTTTGTGTGAATATTAATATTTCAGTCCATTTTGGTAATTATCAAGGAGTACTACTGCTGCATGATATGGTAAGATATGTTTAGTTTTGTAAGGAACTGTCAAACTGTCTTCTAAAGTGGCTGTATCAATTTGCATTCCCACCTGCAATGAATGAGAATTCCTGTTGCTCCACATCCTCACCAGCATTTGGTATTGTCAGTGTTTTGGATTTTTGCCATTTGGATAGGTGGAAGTGATATTTGTTTTAATTTTCAATTCCCTGATAACATATGATGTTGAGCATCTTTTCATATGCTTATTTGTCATCTCTGTGTCTTCTTTGGTAAAATGTCTTTTCAGGTCTTTACCCATGATTTAACTGAGTTGTTTGGTTTTTTTTAGTTATTGGATTTTAAAAAACCTTCATATATTTTAGGTAATAGTCCTTTATCAGACATGTCCTTTGCAAAAGTCCCACTCTGTGACTTATTTTCTCATCCTCTTGACCCATACCTTCTCAAAATCATTTATGGTGCCACTAATCTCTTCAATCCCTCCATGGGTGTAGCATTACTTCTAACTTATTATTTTCGCCAGCAGATGGAGTGCAGTTGCAGGAGCTTCCTTTTGGCCCTATTTACCCTAATAACTTTTACACCACAGGCCAGGGAACCAGTAAAAAGACTCTAACAGCTTCTAAACGTACGTGCTCAGAGACTGGGGAAATGACAAGTGAATATTTGAGCACACTGGACTCAATGTGAATTGATCTTTAGTCAATTATTTTGAAAGAATAAATGCACACTAAGGAAAAGAGAAGACTGAGAACTTCCAAGACCAGTTGGATGTAGGACCTGAGCTGTCATTTATACTGGAGGACTCAAGATGCCATGATGGCTCCGTGAATGCTTGGTCTTGAGGATTCCAGCTGATAGTTTAAGCTTCAGTTTCTCCCTAAAACATGGAAATATTAATGACACCTACTTCATGGAGTTGTAAAGAGAATTAAATAAAGAAGATAATGCTAGCATTTAGTTAAGTTCTCAATTCATGCTGGTTACAGTGCTAATGCTAGAGCTAATGCTGCTTATTTTAAAAATATAGCTTTTAGAACTAGCTCTGTGAGGGAGTGCTGAATAATGAGAGGGCAAACATGAGATACAGAAGAAGAAAAAGGAGAAGAAAAAATGAAAAAAAAAGAACAAAGAATTAAGAAAAAAGAAGGGAAAGAGAAATAAGGAGAAAACAAGATTTTTAAAAAGACGAAGAAAAAAATAAAAAAAAAGAGGAGAGTTCAACTATCTGTATGCTATGATTAGAGGTTCAGACTTGTCAGATGCTGTTGGATGTCAAACATTTCTCTGAATGTACTAGAAGACTGTAACGTATTTCAACAACTAAACACAAGTAGCACCAAAGGTTCAGGTTTAGAACCATAGTCATGATTATCCGCTAGGCCAGTTATCTACTGCTGCCTAGCAAAAATTGTTTCACAACAAACTGGCTTACAAAAATAATTTATTATAATTATTTCTCATATTTCTGTGGATTGACTGTGCTTAGCTGGACAGTTCTTGCCTGGGATCTTTCATGCAGTTGCAGTCAGAGGTCAGCAAGTCATCTGAAGTCTTAACTGAACTCTATGTCCAAGGTGATTCATTCAAATGCCTGGTAGTGATGGTAACTGTTGGCAGCACCTACAAATGATTTCTTCACTGGTCTTGAACTTCCTCACTTTATAGCAGCCTCAAAGAAGTCAGACTTTGTAGTTGGTGGCTCAGAGCTCCAAGCAGGCAATGCAGAAGCTACCAATCTTTTTTATTTATTTTTTAAATATATTTTTAAAAATTATTTTATTTATTTCTGAGAGAGAGAGAGAGAGAGAGAGAGAGAGTGTGTGAGAGGGGGAGAGGCAGAGAGAGAGGGAGATACAGAATCTGAAGCAGGCTCCAGGCTCTGAGCTAGCTGTCAGCACAGAGCCCAAAGCGGGGCTTGAACCCACAAACCGTGAGATCACGCCCTGAGCTGAAGTCGGATGCTCAACCGACTGAGCCACCCAAGTGCCCCGCTACCAGTCTTTTTAAAGATTAGTCCTGGAGCTGGCCCAGGACTCTATCTCTATCCTGCTCTAACCTTCTCTATCATACCTCTATTACTCAAGTGAGTGATGAATGTCAGCCTAGATTCACGGGGGAGGAAAATAGACTCCTCAACTCTCAGTAGGATGAGTGGCAAACAATCTCCACCTATTTTTAATTTACTACACCTGTTCTCAAAAGACAACACCATATAGGAGACAAGCATGATTTCTGGGTCCACACAAACTAGCAGAACATTGTTTGAGACAATTGCAAGTGTGGAGTTAAAAAGTGAGTAAAAGTTATAATCTTGGTCCTGAGGAGACTTTACACCTAATTAGCCTGTAAGGAAAAATAAGTGCTATTTAGAAAACAAACAAACAAAAAATCTTACTTTTGCATTCTAGAGAAGGAACAAGAATTAGTAATGACACCAGAGACTCAGAGGCCACTTGGATTTTTGTTGCAAAGCTTGTTAGGACTTTTGGGATGAGAAATATAAGACCGTCTTGGACAAAGCCCAGTTAGGAGTTTACCCAGAATGGCGAGATTCTCTTCATTAAGAAGTTAGCATTAATTCTGGATTTTCTATTGGTGGCCAGCAGCACTAGAACTTCAAAAAGAAGAAGGAAATGGAAAAAAAAATGAATTAGGAAAGGAAAACCATTAACATGATGGAAGGGTCAAGGGTCCTGAGCACCTGAGGAGGTATGCTCCAAATTTGCTTGGGACAGCATACATATTAGTGAATAAACAACGTTTAAGTCCCCTCAATACAGAATTCAATATATACTGTTTATAAAAATTCAAACTCATGGTATTAATGCTTTTGCATAAAGAGATCTGTACATGTTGGCATTTTAAGCATTTGCAATTTGTTTAAGAGAATTTGGCTTCTTAGGGTGAATGCCAGATTTATGATTCAAGTTTTACATGTGGAATTGAATAATTGGTTTTGACTTAAAATTTTATGTTCAATTTATGACATTGGCATGATTTATTAAGCACTTTGGAAGGGTTTATTAAGGCAGAAAATATATTTAAAGGAAAAGGGAATATATTGAATTTATGAATACAATTAAGAATATTTCAAGGCAGTTAATTAAATCTGTTAAGTGGACTAATTAGTCTAAGGCCTTTAAAAATGTTTGCTAAAATATGTTAGGCTTGTGAGATTTGTGGGGTAAATTCAAAAACTGAAGGAAGTTTTGATTTTGTAACCATTAATGAACTGTATATTAATTTTTATTCCAAAGTAAACCACTGAATACTATTATTTGTCTAGTATTATCCTGAAGTGCATAAAAAAGCTCACATTTAATGGTATTCATCCCTTGAATAGATAATTCTAGTATATGGGATACCCATCTATCAATAGGCTGCTTTTCAGACATTTTGAAATTGTGAAGATATCTGAGTAGGTTCAGTCAATAGAGCTAAATTGGCTTTCAGGCATCACCTGATTCTTCTCTCCTGGTCTTTTGATTTTGTGATAATTCCCTGAATGATGACGTCTTTCCCAAATAACAAGTAGCCATGAAGAATATGTCAACTTTTGTAAGCTGGTCTTTCTAACGTTCATGGGCAAAACATTACACCTCTTGTTTTCTCTCTTCTCAGAAGCAGATGAACAGGCCAAGTTTAAAGTTTATCTGAATGAGGAACAAAGACTGGAAAGCTTTAGGCTGCGGGGATGTGTTCAAAACCTTAGGAACTGGTAAAGAAGGGGATTACAGTAAAAGTCTGTATGTAACCTTAACTACAATGTTAACTAAGAAAATCATTATAGCAACACAGGTTGGCATGTTTATAGCTACTTTTCTTTAACAAAAGATTAGAAAATAAAGGAGAAAGGGAAGTGGATGAGACATTCCTGTGATCATACAGCCTAAAACAGTAGACTTCAAAGCTTCCGAAGAAACCATTCTTGTAATCCAGTGCTTAATTCTCTCTAAGTACCAACTGGCAAGGTTGGCTTAAATATTTATTAGGATTCCCAGTAGGAAACTTAAATAGATGTAATGGCCATTGACATAAATAGAGGTAAATATTTTATTTTCCTCATTATTTTTAGTTAAAAAAATCTTCATTTTTGAAGAGTTAATAATAATTTTTAAGAATACTGATCATTTGTTACTTAGTTTCATGGGTTTTACAAGCTTCATCTATCCATTTATTTACTTTTTTTTTTTAATTCAGCAAATATTTACAAGCCCCACTGTGTGCAGTATTCTGCCTGGAGCTTCAGGGACAGAATGAGATTTGTGGCATTAGAAGTCATTAGAAGTGGCTGGTATCCAGTTGGCTTATCCCTTCCCCAGCTCCGCTCAGGTACAGCCTTGGTCTAAAATGCTTCCTTAGCCCTTCTTAATGAGGACAGGGAGGATTTAGGAGCTTGCTGTTGTTGGCTTGGGGAGATGTGACCCTGGCTCGATAGAAGTCTTCTGCTTCTGTTGTGTGGACTAAGCTGTACAATCAGCATGGGTTTCTCGTCATGTTGGAGTCCATCATTGGTCTTAGCTTGGGCTGTTGCTCTGCTCAGCAATTTCTAGCATCTTCCCCATAGGTCCTCTCTCACTCACTTTAGCTCCAGATGATGGATGGGGAAGGATCAAAGAGAGAAGGGAGAAGAGAGCAGGCATCGGAATTATGATGCTCTCTCAGCCCAACTTCCAACTGATGGTTATGTTGCTTCAGCCCCAGACTGATCTAGTATCCTGACGATACCATTGATTGTGAGGGTCTCAGGTGGCCCTATCCTATCCTGTCCTGTGGAACTGCCATTTCCATCCTTAGATCTGTTTCCAGTGCCACCTAAGTCTGGTTCCTCTTCTCAATAGCATTCTCGAGAACTTTGCCTGTCTGGGATATTATCCCAATAGGCTAGGTAAATTAGTTGTGACCAAAACATTGAAATAATAAGACTACCTTACATTTGAATAGCATGTTATAATTTATACGGTTCCATTTAAAGTATTTCTACTTGGTAGATCATATACATGCTTGTTGCCTCTTTCTTTGAAATTCACATTTTCATAAAGATCATAGTGGGGAGAATTTGCAGCAACTGAATTTGCCCAATAAAATTTCATTGATATTCATAAATATATAAAAGCTATATTAGCTATGTAATCAATCGTATATTACAAGCTAATGTCGCCAGTGTAGAAACTGATACTTGACAGAATTGAGCAATATTTAGAAGCCGCTTCAGTTCAATAGAAATTTTTTATTCTAAGAGGCATTTTACAGAAAGTGAAATATAAAAAGTCAAGATACATATGAAAAAGTAGTCGAACATACTAGTAATCGAAGAAATGTAAATTAACAATGAAATATACTTTCAAGCGTGCAGATTGGCAAAGGTATGAAATAATGGTTAATAACAAGAGTGTCAAATGTAAACTGCTAAAATATGTACTGGCACAACATCTCTGAAGAGTAATCTGGCAACATATTGTCTTAAAAATATGAATACACTTGACACGACAATTTTCCTTCTAGGAATATATTCTAAGAACTAATCAAATATGTATAAAAAGATGTTCATTACATCCTTTAACATCCTATGACATTGTTTATAATATGAAAAATTGTGAGCAACAAATGTTCAAAAATAAGAGCTTAATGAAATAAATGATAATGCGGTCCTCATAAAGGCTATTGTAGAGCAGTTAATGATATGGATGGATGATATGATATATTTTAAGTAAAAGAAAAATGTTTCAAAATACTATGTACCATCTCATCCCATTTTAATTCTACGTGCATGATATATGAATGGACTAAACACCAGAAGGATATGTGCCAAAATATTAATAATGACTATCACTGAATGGCTTAATTATAGGATATTTAATCTTTCTTTTTAGTTATTTTTATACTCTAAATCTCCCCGTTCTCTTTGTAAATAAAAAAATAGATTAAAAATCATAGAGAAAAAAGTAATTATCCCAATGGTTACCCGTGTGATTTAAGGTAGCAGTTCTGAAATATTTTGTTCTCAGGACCTCCTGATATACTTTCAAAAATTATTAAGGAATCCAAAGAGCTTTTATTTACATGGATTCTATATATTTATATTTATTGTGTTCGAAATTACAACTGAGAAATTAGGAAAGTATCTGTGTGTTAATTCACTTAAAATAATATTAAAAAATCCTTTGCATGTTAACATATTTTTATGAAAAGCTACTATATATATTTTTCTCACGTTTAGTGAGAAGAGTTGAACTGTTCCACATTAAAAAAAAAATCTCTTTAATATCCGACTTCACAGAAGATAGCTGGATTTTCATATGCTTCTGCATTTAATCAACTGTGGTATCTCATGCTGTGTAGCTTCTCGGAAACTCCACTGTCCATTCCTGAGAGAACAAGAGTGAAAGGGCAAATAAAATCAGGTGTTTATTATCATTATGAAAATAATATTTATGTGAAAATTGTTTGGACCTTGTAGACCCTCTGAGAGGGTTTCAGAACCTTCTGCAATCCCAGGACCACACTTGAAGAAGCAGCCAGGTGGTATGAGGAAATAAATCATTATTAAAAGATAACAATTCGAAGTGTTTGTTGGTGGCAAGAACTATGCCCAGAGTTTATGTATACAATTTTGTTTAATCCCAACCCAAACCATAAGAACTAATTACCATCATAAGCTTCATGTTTTAGGTGAGGAGGCTAAGACAAGAAGAGGCCAAGCAATTTGATTATACTCCCCAGGGCATTTGTCTCTAGTGCTGGTGCCTGACCGTTACCTACCTAGAGCGCCTGTTATCGCCTCACACCATCCTGAAGAAAGATGGCCACATGCTGGATAACTCTGTAATTTCACCTCACATCTGGGGTCCATGGTATCTGGAACATGGGCTTATTTATCAGAAAATAAAATAGTCTTACATGCCACAGTATGCCAAAAGGCAAAATTCAGAGGATATTGAAGAAACATCCTTCCAGAGTTTAGTACATTATGTCACCTCTTAGATAACAGGGTCAGCCTCACATGGGAGCATAGAAATCTTTCTTTCCTTGGCCTTTTGCTGCCTTCCTTCCCCCCCCCCCCATTGCTCTCTTGGTTGTGGGGATCCTGTCCCTATTCTTTGCATCAGGCTAAGCTGGTGAGAGTTGTTTACTCTGGGCTATTTATTCTGGAGAGCAGAAGTGAGTTATTAAGTTTTCAGAGTGGAGCACCCACCAGAGAGGCCAACCCCTCTCTTGCTAATATTGAGCCCCTTTCCCAGCATAACTTCAGTGCTTTGGTATGCCGCCTAAAAGCACAAGCCCAGTGTATTCTAAAAGCCAAATTTACCTGAACATTAACAAAGTTCAAAAGATAACTCACTTTAATATTTGAAATGATTTTTTTCATGTGATAGTTTATCTGTCATGTGTACTTCCAAAGGACTTTACTTTGTGGCCATCTTTTAACAATATATAGCTATTGCTCATTTTATGATCGCAAGTATATGGAAGAGTTAGAGATGCATCTGCAAAACCTTTTGTGTGATATAAGGAAACATGTGGTCTAGGCTTCTACTTCTCCTCCACCTCTGGTTTTAGTCACCTTGAAATAGCCTTCTCTATTAGTTCAATTTACAAAGTAATTACCTTCTTTGCTCTCCCCTAAAACCTGGAGACTTAGCTACCATGTATTTCTATTAGGGTTTTTTTTGTTTTGTTTTGTTTTGTTTTGTTTTTAGGATATTAACTCTTGGACTTCAGGAAGCATGCTTCTAATCTTTTCTCTCGTTCTCATCCACACACACACATATTCTGGAGGGCGAGGAGAGTGTTTTATTCAGTTCTATCACATTTGTGCCTAACAGTGCTTGGCACGTACTGATATATTCAATAAAAACATGTTGGATCGACTCTAATAGAAATAATTTNCTTTCTTGTTTTCTTTCTTTTCTTCCTTCCTTTTCACCATACAATAAACACTGAATTCTTAGAAGCCTAATACCATGCTAAGCAAGTACCAAGTTAGATATTTAACCTGCCTGACTTTGAGAAGCTCACAGTGAACAAAACTGCAGTTGAAAAGGTAGGTACTGAGGCATGTGGGTGGCTCAGTCAGCTGAGCGACTGACTTTGGTTCAGGTCATGATCACTCTGTTTGTGAGTTCGAGTACCAGATTGGGCTCTGTGCTGATAGCCTGGAGCCTGCTTTGGATTCTGTCTCCCCCTCTCTCTCTGCCCCTCCCTCTCTCTTTCTCTCTCTCTCTCAAAAATAAATAAACATTTTAAAAAATTTTAATAAAAATTTAAAAAAAGAAAAGGTAGGAACTGTTCTTACCTTTTGGGTCTTCAAAGTAATTTTGGGAGATAAGATCAAGATAGTATCCTAAGCCAAAATGCCATAAGCTGACAGAAACAATATTTTCGAATGAAAAATCAGTAGCTGTTCTGAGAATTCAGAAAATGTGCTGACTAATAGCAGACTAGAAATCTTGAGGAATTTCTAAGTGTTAAAACTAACTAACCAACCAACCAACAACAAAAAAACAATTATGTAGGATCAGATCATGGGAGAAATAACCTTCAGAAAATGTGGCCCAAACACACACACAAGAGTACTTATACCCAAGTGGGAACAATGCTGGGTAAGGCTAAGCTCCAAGTTAGTGGTTTCAAGGAGGAAGGGTCCCTAGGCTGCTCAGAGTGTGTAACCACTGCTGCTGCAGGGCAGACCCTCCCTCTTCTCTCTCCCACCTGTGGGAGCAAGGTGTCCCACTTGTGAGAAGAATCAGAGGCAGTGACTGAGCTGGCCCAGAGGCTAAAGTGAGTAGGCACTGGAGCCTGAAAGGCAGTGTATTGCCACAGGCAGTTGCTCCTCAAGCCCGGTCGTGGTAGGGGCCTCCATCTCCGAGAACAAGACACCAGTAGGCTCCGGGCAGCACATCCTGTCTTTCTCCCACAGTCGCTGATGGCTTAGAGAAAGCACAACAAGCAGGTGTACAGGGATTTTCGGAGATCATCCCACATTCTTGGAGTCATAGGACAAACAGAAGAAGAATTTAAAAATAAGTACAATTAATATCTGTGAATTCTAAGAGATTCTTGTATCTATAAAAAATAAACAAGTAGAGATTTTGGAAATTAAATCTTTGTCACAAAAGACTAACATTATCACTATATTAAGAGTTCTTTTAAATCAATTAAAAAACAAAAATACAGTAGAAAAATTGGCAAGGATAAGGGATGTAAAGGATTCTTAAATATTTGACAATACGCTCTGCTTTACTTATGGTAAGAAAAATGCAAACTAAAAGTACAATTAGAAAATATCTTTCACCTATAAGATTAATAAAGTTTAATTGCTTTGATAACACATTGAAATGGTGAAAGTGTGAGAAAATAAGTTTCCATATGTTGCTAATGAGAGTAATATCAGCATAATCTATATGAAGACCAGTTGGAACAGTTAGGCAAGTTCCAATCAATCAAGTTATAAAATGCCCTTTATCCAGCAAATGTACTCTTAAAAAGTTAGATATGCATGCATACAAATGAAATTTTAATTGTGTGTATATAAAAATATTAATTGCAGACACTCTTGGGTTAGCACAAATATGGAAAACAACCAAAATATCTATCCATGGGAAACTAGTTAAATAAATTATCCATACAAGGAAAACCTATGCATTAAAAAGATTGCACAATTCTGCATTTAAGAAGTTACTCTACAAATATTCTTGCACATAACTGATGTACTTGCACAGATACACTTGCAAAGTGAATGAAATAATATATGAAGAAGACTAGTTATTGAAACATTTCCTGTAATTGCAAAAAGTGAGAAATAAAACAAATGTCCCTTAATAGCAGATTCATTAAATAAAATAGGGTACATTCAAATGAACGTCAAAATTAGTTTTATGGGTAAGATACTGAAAGTTCTCTTCAGATACATTGTTAAATGAAAAGGCAAGTATATATTCTGCTATCTTTTGTGAGTAAGGGGGAAGAAAAAATATATATATTTGTGTTGTATCTGTACAGAAAAACTCTGGACCATTGCAAGAAAATGAAAATAGTGGTTTTCTGGTTTGGTGCTCAAAACTGGGCAAAGAGAGGAATATGAGCTACAGAGTTTTTACTGTATGTCTTAATTTTTTAAAAAATTGAACTGTATGAGTGTATTGCTTCTTCAATAAATGTATATCTAAATTTTTTTTGAGAAAAGCACAAAAATCAAACAAAAAAAGAAATGTTTCCATATGTATTTATATTTTTTAAATGTTTATTTTTATCTTTGAAAGAGAGAGAGAGAGAGAAAGTGTGGCCAGGGGGAGGGGCAGAAAGAGAGGGAGACACAGAATCCAAAGGCGGCTGCAGGCTTTCAGCACAGAGCCCAACCTGAGACCAGAACCCATGAACCGTGAGATCATGATCTGAGTGGAAGTCGGACGCTTAACAGACTGAGCTACCCAGGAACCCCCATACGTATTTATATTGATGTCCAAAATAAATTGCTATGTAAAAACCAACGCAAAATGAACAACAAAGCACAAAAGCAGATCATGTGTGGAGTGGTGTGTGTGTGTGTGTGTGTGTGTGTGTGTGTGTGTTTAAAAGCCTGACTCCAAGGCTGCATATGCACACACTATCTCTGGGAAGATACATAAGAAATTAGTGCCAGGAGGAAGAACTGAAAGAGAACTGGAATGGCTAAGGGGCAGAGATGTAAGAAAACTTATATTTGACTACATTCCTCTTAGTACTTTTTGCTTTTTGTTATATGTGTGTATATCACCAATTCAAAAAATGAAGTAGTTTTCAAATGACATTACAATAAAAAAATCAATAGATTGGTTGAATAGCATCATTGACATATGCTAAGGGATTTCATATGCTAACTGGGCAAAGAGGGGATCTTACTTATTTAGTATATATATGTTGGAAATATAAGGGTAAAACCTGAAAAAATTGAAACAATGTATGAGCTTCAAACCATACAGGAATCTCAATAAAACAAATCCTGCTACTCCCACGTTAATACAATAATTTACTCCACCTTTAATCAATAGAACAAAAGGAGAATATGAAGATAAATGTAATCCATAAGAAAACAAACAGAAGATTTAAATTATGAGGGGAAGAAGAAGTCCATGTATATAAGTAATCACAATAAATTTCTAGTAGTGGCAAATTTTTAGTAGTTTTTTTACGAGAGATATCCAAAATAAATTACTGAGATAAATTAAAATCAAGGACAAGACATACATACCAGGTTAATACTAACTGAGATAAAGTTTAAGTATTGTTAAATTAACATAAGACAAAATGGAGTCCCAGAAAAAAAGCATGGAAAGGGACAAAGAAGAGTATTTCATATTGGGAAAAGGAAAAATTACAATAATATATAACAGTCATGAACATTATGTATCTAACAACATCAAAGTGTATAAATAAAAAACAGTTAAAAGTACAAAGGAAAAACGATCAATCTGCAATCGCAGTGGGAGATAGCTCCGTAGGAAATAACAGAACAATTAGACAAAAAGAAGAAAGGATCTAGTTTAGAATAACACTATTAGCATGTTTAATACTTAACTTTGTATCCAAAAAACAATGAATACCCTGTCTTGTCAAACACATACAGTACAGAAAATTAACCATGTATTATTGGCCTATAAAGAAAATCTCAACTAATTGCAGAAACCAAAAATCATACAGACCATGTTTTCTGAGCACAAAACAATAAAAGGAGAAACTATTAAGAATAGAAAAAAAAGCACCTATCCATTTAGAACATACAAACAATTCTTCAAACTCAAGTAAAAGAAAACAGCAAAAATCTGGCATTTTCCTGGGACTGCATGGTTGGCTTCATTGTACTGGTACATTGTGAAGTCAGGAGGTGAGGGGGTTGAAAGCTTGTTCAAGACCGCTGTGGTTCTAAGGAGTATTGCCAAATGTACACCTTCCTTGTCGTTGTACACGTTTACTCCAGTAAGATTAATTTTTAAGAAATATCAGAATATGGGACACTGAGCACTTTTTCCTATCTGGAGAAGTTGCAGCCAAATGCATAATAAAATTGAATTGTTGAAATAAAGACATGGTTTTAAAAAAGGTTACAGAGCTATACATATGTCTTAATTTACATTTGGAGGAATAAAATATTAAAATGTTAGGCTTATTCGTATATATTCCCTTCTCCAAAGTTAGGGGGAAGCACATACCCATCTTGGGAAATCATTTGAATGAACGAAAAGTCTCCAGGTAGAAAATGGCATCTGACTCTGATAAATGGCACTGCCAGTTAACTGGAATATTCCCTTGAAACTCTCAAACAGGGCTTCAGTAAAAACCATTTAACATCGCTTAATGAGAAAGCTACTGATGAATGGCCGACTCGGACATCTGAACAAGAATCTTTTGGAATGCTAGATCTGAAAGAACTCTTATAGATAATTGTTCAATATCATTACCGTCATCACCAATTTTAGAGTGAGATAACTAGAACTGAGGTTTTCTCTTTCCCAGACAGTATTCTTTCTATACTTCTCATTCCTGCTTACCATGTCCTTCAAATTTTTTCATTCTGAATCATAACAGCTTAATGAATCAAGCACCCCTTAATTAAAATACTCAGAGAATGTTTTACTGCTTAGTGGTATACACCTTTAAAAGTAAAGCAGAAAATGAAATGTGACTGTCTCTCAGACAATGTGTACTTTGTAAACCCTGGAAATCAGGAAGACTGTATAATTGGCACCTTTCCCAAGTTCAGCCAGTCAGGGCCAATTAAGGGGATTCACCAGTGTTAATTTTTCAAGCAGTAAAGAACCTCAAGATGTGAAAATTCGTCTAGCAAGCTAGAGCAAAGAAAGCAGCGGTTTGCTCAGGCTGATACTGCCCCAGGGCTGGGACGTGACACTTGTGATCTCCCTTACTTATCTGATTACAAAGGATGATAAAGAAGACAGGAACATCTTTTAACTGCAGGGCAAATTTCAACTCTTCAAGGAAGGAACTAGTAACATATTAGTTGTGAATGGACACCTATAAGGTGTTTTTTTTTTTTAAGTTGTTGTTTTGTTTTGTTTCATTTCTTTCACAATCCTCTCCCTGAGGCATCAGAATGCAAGGAGATTCACATAGAAGGTGAATTTTAACTTAAGTATGTGTTAGCCTTGCAATGATATTAATTACAAAAATTTAATTCATTAAGATCTGCCTCCATTATTAATTTTAATGTACTTGCTTTCTCTCTGAAACCTTTTAACCACCTCCTCTGTGGGACAGCACAGTATATTAGAGAAGAATTATTGAACATTTCCCTTTACATTTAAAGAGAGTTCCTACGGATTTAAAAAACTAATGAGAAAGTGGGATTCTGCTAGGTTTGGGGGGCTAGTTTTTTTTACTTTTGAAAAAAGAGATTAAAAGAAAGAAAAAGGGATTATTCTGTACTAATGAAAATTGTTAGACAATTAGAGCTCCTATTTTGTTTTTTTTAAATATCAC
Source organism: Crocuta crocuta (assembly GCF_008692635.1). NCBI lineage: Eukaryota > Metazoa > Chordata > Mammalia > Carnivora > Hyaenidae > Crocuta > Crocuta crocuta. The sequence continues at coordinate 19,020,086 of NW_027528417.1, forward strand.
ACGTCAAATGGACTTCTTGAAAACAAATTATGGGTACTTTTGAATATAATACAGGGACTTTTTTCACAATATCAAACTATAAATACTTCTAACCTTCTAGACACAATTAAAAATATTCTACTTTCAGGTTTCTCCTATAAAGAAGCAGCCTGTTAGTCATATAGTTCTATTTTGTATGTCTTTCTTTCACATGGAGTTGGCCTAAACAGATTTTTTACATAAATAAGTCCAAGAGAAAAGGTGATATTTTTAAACAGGCAGCATTTTTAGAATAAAAATGCACAAGATGTAGAGATAAAAGATTTGGCACCAAAGTCAGACTTGTCCTCCATGTATGCGATTTAGAGCACATAACGTACATCAAATCTTTGACTATAAATTGAGAGAAATAATATTTAATTCATTAGGTTTTTGTGGGGATTAAAGAAATCTACTGGATTGTGAGCTTCTTGAAAATTAGCATTGCATTTTATTTGCCTTTTTCTTTTGATTTTTATTAAGCATGTCCCTTGGTCCACTCTTCTATGTGGTGTGATTAGATTGTCAGGGACTAAAATATTAATTTTAATGTACTTACTTTTCCTTTTAAACCTTCCAGTCATATTCTCTGTTATCTTTATTTTATCACCAACGATATTCCTTCTGACATAATGGAGATTCGTATAAATATATAGCTTGGTATTAAGTTAATGACTCTTGCTAGTGAAGATGTTCTAAACCTGCATCTACTTTTTGCAGATACTTCTCTGATGTCATCTCCTACCACTCTGCTCACTCTGCTCCAGCTGCGCAGGCCTCTCTGGTGTGTCTCTGGGCCTTTACAGCTGCTGACTCAAACAGTGTTCCCTAGATGGATCTCCACGCATCTTGCTCCTTCAATACCTTCTCTTTTCAGCTCAGGTCTCAGCAAGATTGCTGTTCCACCTTCTATACAGTAGCATCCTCAGTCTTTATCTCCCGTGCCTTCTTGTAAGCCCTATCCTGTTTACCTTATTAACCTTTCCCCATAGTACTATGAGCAACTGGAAAAACCCCTTTTCTTCCTTCCTTCATTCCTTCCTTTCTCCCTTCCCCTCTCCCTCCCTCCCTCCCTCTTTGTCTTTCTTTCTTTTCTTTCTCTCTTTCTCCTCGTCTGTCGTCTTTCATTAGAATAAAGCTTTGTTGGGCCGGACATTTTGTTTTGTTCTTGCACTTGATTCTTGATAAATATTTGCTGAATGATTAAATGATTGAAGAAATGAATTAGTGCGCCTAGAGAGGATTTAAAAACCCTTCTTCCTTTACTCCAGACTGAGATAGGACTCATTAACATAATTCCAGGACAGAATGTAAATATCTTAATTCAAATGTTCAGTATCTCTTCCCATTATTATTATTATTATTATTATTATTATTTTGAGAGAAAGAGAGAGAGAGAGCGAGCAGGGAAGAGGCAGAGAAATAGAATCTTACACAGGCTCCATGCCCAGTGCAGATCCCAACCAGGGCTCCATCTCACTACCCTGGGATCATGACCTGAGCCAAAATCAAATGTTGAACTGCTAACCAACTGATCCACCCACGTGCCTCCCGTTATTACTTTTTTTTCTTAACATTTGTCTTTTTCCATTGCATTATAAAGTCTTTGGGAGTTGGTGTTCCTGTTGTATTTATGTCTGTACCCTTTCCTTTCATCCTCCACTCATTCTCTTTGTACTGAATAGCACATAGTAGACACTTACATTTTCATTAAACAAGACAAACACACAATCCACCATAGCTTTTGTAGTTGTTTAGCCCGATCAAGGAATGTCACAGGGACTGTGATATTAAATGTCATACGGTTATACTGTATATACTATACTTTTTTTTCAAGGTTTAAAAAGAAATCAGTTGAGGGTATTTCTCTTCTTGCTCATAGAGATATCTGAATAAGGCTTCATTTCCCAACGCCTGCTCCTCAGCTCCAGGCACTGTAAAGATAGAGCTTCCAAGACTCCTGGTGAAGAAAAGCTTCTGAATGTCAGCACTAAAAAGTTGGTGGGATCTGTGTTTAGCTTTCTTTAAAAAGCAATTCTGAGAGAAAAAATTTTTTTTTGATTAGCCATTATGAGCCACCCTTTCTCAAGTGAGATTCTGTGAAGAAGTCTTTAAATGTTAGCTTCATTTTTGTAAACGTATGCACACTAGCTCTTTCATAGAACCAGAATGATTTTCCTGGATCAAAGATTTGCTTGAAAATCATTCTTTCATTAATGGTGAAGTGTCTATTTTGTTACAGTGAAATTCTAAGAACTCACTGTAGAAATTAATAGATATATTTTTAAAAACTCGAGTGCATTGTGCTTCCCATATAAAGACGATGCTTTGGATCTTGCATCAATGTCTTTGGCACTTTGAGCTGTTTTCTCAACAACGTGATTAGAGCCACATGTGAAAGATGACTGCCTGGAGCTGGGGTATGGGCTCTGGTCTTCCTGAAGAGTAGATATGTTTGAATTTAATTGCTAAAAGCTGGATGCATGCCTGTGTGCCATTCAGGACCACTGCTCTTGGTTAGTTTTGAATGAATTGAAATCATCTTGTCTATGCTTTCCTCCTACTTCTGCCACTTTCTAGCTATGCTGTTCATTTATACTTTCTGGACCTCACCTCTACAGGAAAAGTATTTTTAAAAATCCAAGATCCTAAAGATTTCAACACTTTGTTGAGGTTGAACACTTATGTTTTGAGGTTTTGGACTCTCCAGTCTACTCTATAATCTGTATCAATAAATCTCCAACTTTCAGTATATGTCACCTAGAAGATTAGATGATGGTTTTGTAATGATGGAAGTAATTACCTTAAGAGTGTGCCTAGGGGGGTCCCGTAATTTATAGGTCAGCTTACTGAAAGTGCCTATCTGTTTGACTTGTTTGCTTTTACTCTAAAGAAAGGCTAAATAATAACTTGCTGGATCATGCAGCAAAGAGTGACTGTAACAGGATCCTCTTCCTGTTGACAGAAGGTCAGCGTGGCTGTTCTCACTGTACTGACTGACATCTCTGTTCTGAGGAATAATTAGGTATCTTTATACCTTTGCTTGCTTCATCAGGAACATCCATTATTGACTGGGGCAGCAGAAGTAGAGACCACACCTGAAGGATGGGACATGCTTCCAGTGACGTTATCTGGTGTTTCGACAATTTTGCCATCTGTTCATCATTTGCAATAATTCTTGTGTGTGTGTGTGTGTGTGTGTGTGTGTGCATGTGCACACGCTTCAAAGGGGAATAAGAAGTCAAGGGCCACATTATTTCTTCAGAATCTTGGATTTTTATTTTCTTTTACCCAGTCAAGTGAACTTAGATTTAAGCCTGAAGGCCTACCTTAGACTGTGTCTGTACAAAGTCTTTGAGTGAATTCAATTTTTCAGAAAGGCAAAATGCAGGTTGGGGTCTACTTCATGCCTAAAGCCAATAGCTTCAATTTATCTCTCTGCCTCGACACACCAATATCCATACAGTTATTCTGGTAAACTTAGCCTTATAGTAGTGCACAGTGAAACTAATACCATGATATCTCATCGGTAAATCTCTAAGGTGGAGATAAGGAACTTTAATGATCCACTAAACATGTTAGGTACCAGATGAATCCAGGAATGTGATACCTAACTGCTCTCGGTCACCCAGGACAGAAACCTGGCGATCATCCTTGACCCCGTCCTCTCCTTTATTTTTCACAGCCAAATAACCCCCAAGTCCTGTTGCTTTGGCCTTCTGCATGTAGATTGAAGTGACTCTCTCCATCTCTATGCCAACTATTATTGTCATCATCTGGGTCTTAACTTTTAATCTCCTAGTCTCAATGCCCATGCTATTAATCTTCCACACCAAGTTAAAAATTAAACTTCTTTTTTTTTTNTTTCATTTTCATTTGTTTCCATATATTTTTTAATTTCCTCTCTAATTGCCTGATTGGCCCATAAAAATTAAACTTCTAAAGTGCAAAACTGTTTCTGTCACTGTACTATTTAAAAGCACTAAGTAGATTGTTATTACTATCAAAGAATATGCCTGGCATATAATAGGTACCCAATCCATACTCATTAAATGAAAGAAAGAATGAATTCTGTAAGCCAGGATCCTTAGCATGACCAATAAAACCACCACTTCTACGCTATGCATTCCACCCACGTTATGCAAGGGGGTGTTTAGGTAGTTCATCAAAAAAAAGGTATCTACTTCAGTGGTTATATATTCATTTTTTTTATAAGTTAAGTGTCACTGATTTTTCATATGTAGACATGACATAAAATGTACTTTTGGTGTAAATATCTTAGATTGCAATAACAAGTTCATTTGAAGAAGGAATATTAGCTAAAGGGCAATGGAAGTGAAACAGGGTTAAGGCCAACATTAAGAAGCCAACACTGAGTTGTAATAACTTGCGTACCTATTTGTTACTCCTATTGGACCATGAGTTTCTCTAGAGCAGTGATAGCCCTTTCATGTTGCTGGCCACGGGGGAAAAATAAACTATTTTTTGAGTGATTAAAGTTAGGCAAATTCAGTTTGGATAGTACGAGGTCAAAGGCCTGGGTTAATGAATGGTAATTGTTAGGATGATGCCTAGACAAAATGACAATGTCAATAAATAGAACATCTTCAAAAAATAATAAAAAAAGATAGCACCTTTAATATTCAGCCTTTGCAATGTTTCAGTGACTAGATGTGAGTTTTGAGAACTGGTTCAAATAAAATTTTCAAGGCAGTGTCTACATAATACCAAATAGTATAAAGTGAAAAATTCAGTCAATTATTTGGATAGTTAGCTTTCACAGAACCAAACATTCAAATCACAGAAACCCTTTAGAAGATTGAATCTTTGGCTTACATCATAGCCTTTGTCTTCTGTTCTCCAAAACGTTGCTCTCTGAAGTAATCACTCTAAATTCTACTGATTAGATTAAAATGAAAGGAAAGCACAAGGATGCAGACAAGATGCTTTTTAATGTGCTTTTATTTATGGCTGTATGGCCTTGGGTTTCATTGGCTTTCACTTATATATTTTTTCCTCTTGAAATTCATTTGGACTTGTAGAGTACAAGAGTGTAGGGGATCTCAGTGATGGTCTGACCTCATTTGGGCAATAAAGGCATAAGCTAAGAGAGGTTAACACGCCCTGGTCTGAAGGTCAAATTAAGCCAAGCTGAGACTACAAGCCAGATCTCCTGGCACCCATGCTCCTGTGCTTCCCTCTGGGGAATGTTGCCGTTTTTAACTTTGTTAGCATTCCTTCCTTCCCATCTCTGTAATTCCTCTGCTTGCATTGACATCCTCCCTTAAATTGGATAGTCTTTAATTTTTTTGCTTTATTAAATGAGTTGAGTTAAGGCAGATATGTAGAGAACCTTGAGCATTTGTCTTGTCATTAATGGTCCATTTCTGTAAGCAGGTTACTTTCCAGAATTTGTTTAGGAGGTCACCATGTTGTCTGATGACATGTACTTTCCTTGTGCAGAATTTATCAAAACATAGGTCTTTCTGACACCCTTACCCAGAAGGAATGGACCAGTAAGTCAGTGGAGTACAAGACAGCCCTTTGCAGTTACAGGGAATCTTCTCAAGCACCTCCATCAATTTTGGAAGGTGCTAGGAAGAAGCTTAAAATAGTTCTTATTGCATAAAATGTAAGAATCGCTTTTTAAAAGAGCCTCAAGTGCTGTGGAGATACAAGTCATTTTTGGATGTAGCAGGAAAACTGTCTTCAGAAATATTGCCTGGTTTAGGTTAAGACATTTGTTCCCATAAAAGAATTCTGGATGACATAGTTCACATTCAGTATCACTGTAGTGAGTGCAAGGTCCCAAAGGTGTTTTTGAGAAGTAGACAGCGGTTTATGTGTTAGAACTCTTCCTGACTGAGTAACTTGGGCCATGATATAGAACTGGATGTTTTACTGGGGGCCTGTTAAGCAGCTGCCCACAGCTTTCTGGGTTTACTCTGCTTTTCCATCTGCTTTACCTGTCTCTATTTCTGAATAATTTATTTTGCCATCTGCATAAACAGAACACCTGGCTGAAGGCTAGCCCTTACTCCTAAATAATTTAAAGGAAATAACCTCTTTAGTCTTTATTGGAATAATGTAATGACTTTCAAGAACAAAACCCTTAAATAAATAAATAACTCTTGGGGACATTTCTAGTGCTTTAAGACTTACACTAACAGCTTAAAAGTTAATACCAATCTGTTTTTTAATTAAAATGCCTTCTCATTTTTGCATTTGTTTTAATTTTTTCCCTTAAGGTATCAGTTCTAACAGTTGTTTAGCTTTCAAGTTCCTTGCTGGTGTCTTTTGTATGTCTTCATGTAGAAGAGCCAGGATGGCAGACGATTGTGACTTATTGGAAGTTGCTCAAGTTTTTTGAAAAGTTGCTCAAACTTTTGACTGCCTGGGAGAAATAGCAATCACTTCATGTGCCTTTTCATAGCAGTTTACTTTGGTAAATGCTTAGACCTCTGTTAGCAAATCTGCGTGGTATTCTATGAGTAACGTTTTGTCCTGGATGATTTCTGTCTTTGCAGAAGTTCCCTTGGTGATGCAATGGTTTTTAACGTTGTTGTTTCATTTTGCTTTCCTTTGTTTGTTTTATGTTTTTTTTTACTGTGAAAGGAAACTCAGTTGGGGTATAGATTTGTGAGGTGAAGGCAAGCACTAAAGTTGAACTCCTACAGACCTATGTATTAATAAACAATCTTATGAACTCTCAGTCATTTACATTTCAGTCATGACAAGAATAAAAGTATCTCATATCAGATCTCTACTTAGCTGCTTACTGGCTGTATGACTTTAGGTGCTTGACCTCAACTTTCTGGGCCTCAGTTTTCTCACCCATAAAATGGAGACAATAATACTTATCCCATAGATTCTAGTATAAAGTGTAGCATGTAGAGCATTTAGGTATTGAATAAGTGATACCTTTATTTAGTATTTATTCAAATTGAATAAAAATTAAAGAATGGGTTATTCTGGATATCTTAGATAAATAGGACTTGAACAGTTTTTCAAAATTAATAATTTTGAAAAAATCTGAAATGTTTTATACCATTCTTTTTTTAATTTAAAATATGCTGAACATAATTTTAATTGAAAAATCTGCTCATCAATGCGTACAAAACTATGCTGTATGCTATTTACTACCTGTATGAGGTAACTCAGCTATGCCCATAGTCTAGTTAAGGTAGAATGTCCTGGTATTTCCTACTTTTATTGGTCATAGATGTTTCCTTTCTTGAGGTTTTAGATCTGCCTTTTAAATTTTTATGTCTTCTTTGTGGCTAACAGCTGTCATTTCTTGCCATAGTTTATAGGTTTCCCAGAACAATTTCTCTCTCTCATTTTAATTTTCTGTTTGTAATCTGTTGCAGGTTTCGAGCACAGAGATCTAAGGGTTGGGTTTTCCTATGCACATGTTGTAATGCAAAAATCTTGAGACATTTTGTTATTCATTGGTCAGTGATTCTCAGCTTATAATAGAGAGCTGGTTGCGGGATACTCAAATTGTATTGGCTTGAAATCTACAATTCCACAGAAGCACTAAATTGTTTGTTATATGAAGATTTAGTTATTATATCAACTAAGAAAGAGATACAGTAAATTCTCACTTATCCAGAATATAAACAGTTTTATAATTCAGACAACTAGACTAAGGCTAGCAAAGTCATGAGAGAACAAGTTTAAGTTACCCATGATACAGTTTTTTTTTTATTATATCTAAACTTATGGTATTCAAATTATTTGAAAAGTATTCATTTTCATTATAGAATTTCTACTATGAGCCAGGCCATGGGTGGTGTGATGGAAATACCAAAGGAATAAAAGATGTTTTATATCTATAAAAATGTCAGCCTGATGAAGGCAGGATTGAGGAGACAGGGAGGGAAGAGAAATAAATCAATAAATCAATAAACAAGTAGATAGATTAAAAAATGTAGTGTGAATTATGATACAAGTATGTTCAGAATATAACTGGAGGTACAAAGACAAGATGCTCTATTCTATACTATAGGATCCATGGAAGGCAGAGCACAGCTCTGGGGATAGGCTTCCTGAGGAAGTGAGATTTGCCTTAAACAATGAGTTGTTGTTCTTGAGTCAGATTGGTCTATAAATGACATTTAGAGCTTGATGTAAACTTGAAGACTAAAGTGGTAGCTTGAGCCATTGTTCAGGTAGCAAAGGGAACACTACAAACAATTGCCATGGCTGGAAGACAGGTTGTGTGTGTTGGGGATGGAGGAGTAGAGAGATGGGGCCATGAAGGTGGATTTGCATTTTCCAGAGGCCTCTGATGTAGTGTGTGGGTGGGATGAAGGAAAGTAAAAATGAAAACCAAATGACAGATAATGGGGCTATGGCACTGGCCCAAGAAAGAAATCATGATCTTGAACTTGGGCTCTAATCAATAGCAAGATTCATCTGGTTAGTGTTAGAAGCTTATCACATAGGGGGGCCTGGGGGGCCCAGTTGGTTAAGCCTCCAACTTTTGATTTCGGCTCAGGTCAAGATCTCAGGGTTTGATTCCCATGTTAGGCTCTGTGCTGACAGTGTGGAGCCTACTTGGCATTCTCTCTCTCCCTCTCTCTCTACCCCTCCCCTGCTTGTGCACATGTTCTTCATGTGCTCACTCTCTCTCTCCCCCTCTCTTGCAAAATAAACATGTTTTATAAAGAAGCTTATCATATAGTGCTAAAAAGAAGTGTGAAATAAGTAAGGGAAGAGGGAGTAGAGAGATCATAGAGAAGAACTGCAGGGGAGTTTTCATTCAAATAGTTCAAGTCCAAGTCCTTATGGCAGAAGGTTGCACTTACTGATATGTTTTGCCACTTCTTCCTGCTGCCTCTGTTTACTTCTAACTCAGTAACTAACAACTCTCAGATGATTTTTCTTCTCAATTCTCCCTACCCACACCTCTCTTTTCTTAGTCAAGGTAAATCATTCCTTTCTTTGTATTTCTGTAATACTCTACCAAAATTTCCCACATAGCAGCATAAATCATTTGCACCACATCTGACTAGATAATGAGACTTATAATGCTGACAACCTAATTTTATTTATCTTGTATCCCACCACGGAAGTTCAGGACTGATTATATGCTTGTGTGTGGTTATGTAGATTATATACTGTGTTTGTATCATAGATTATTGATTATATAAATATATATTTATCTATACTTGTCAGATATATTAATTTATATGTAAATGTCAATAAATATGAAATATATGTATGACTAGGTCTATTGGTCTGTTTGGCCTACATATTTCCAATCCTGTATTTCAGCAGCTACTGTAAATTAGTAGGCTATTAGGTGCAATGGAGGCTGTATCAGTTACCTGTTGTTGTTGAGTAGCAAGCCATCAAAGCTTCACGACTTATCACAACCCTTTGTTTTTTCTCCCCTTTCTATGGATTGACTGGACTGCTCTGCTGGTTACAACTGATCTCATTCTTGTGACTGCACTCAGCTCAGAGCTCAGCTGGGATTGATGGTCTAAGAGGGTCTCACTTGCCCATCTGAAGTGTCATTTGAGATAGTAGGAATGACTGTGATTGCTGGGTTCTTTCTCCAACTGATCTTTCATTTGGAGTATCCTCCCAACATGGTGGCCACAGTGGTCCAAGACAATAAGAACAAGACTTGCAAGGCCTCTTGAGAGGAACAGAGCCATTTCCATTGCATTTTGTTGCTCAAAGCCAGCACTTGGTGAACCCAGATGCAAAGAAAGGGGAAAAGATTTCCTCTCTTGATGGTGGGGGTGAAATTACACTCCAAATAGGTTTGTAGATGGATCATCTCGGCAAACAAAAAAAAGGGGGTTTTCTAAGGGATTGGTTCTACTTATCATCACCCTTTATTGAACAATATTGGAGGCCAGATCAGAAAACCTTTTGTTAACATTCACGGTTAATCTTTTGGACTTACTTCTTGAAACACCATAATTGCTTCGTGTGTATTAACTAATGAAAAATTAAGAAAAGGTGATCTCACGCTGAAGTCTGAGCCCAGAGTTGACAGTAGTAATAATGAAAAGGAGAGAGAAAAATTTTAAATGGAGTCAAAGGAGAATAGGAAAACATAAAAAGTCAAGGGCACTTCTTGAAAACAGTCAAGGATGTTCTGGCTAAGCTGTATAAAAGAAGAGTTCATACAGAAGACAGGGTAATAGTGACACTGCACCCCTGCCATGATGAAAGGTGTGAATCTATATCATCTATATCTATGTATATGCAGATATGTATGTACATGCAGATATGTAGTATAGATTAGGTAGATGGTCATGTGTTTAAAAAGCACTCTGACACAGAATGATTTTAAAAGATATTCATAGTGAAAGTCACCAGATAGGTCACATCAGAAAGCGGAAGAAATGTAAAACACTCATAAAAGGATAAAAATGAAAAAGGTTAAGAATCCAAGCGAAGTCATGGGGATGAACAAGTCAAGGCAGAAAGTAGATTTTGTAATTGAATCCTATCACAGGCAATCTGAAGTGTTGAAAAGGAAAAAGAAGGAATCGACACATCTGAGTATAACTGGCATAAATGCTGGAGTAAAAATGTGGGTCTTGTTATTTTAAGTATTAAAAATTTTCTCAGAAGCAAACTGAATTATTGAACAGGTGCCCTTTACACACTCCAACATCTCACTGGCTTATTGAGTTACAACACAAAAACCATCACATGGAGGTTGTGCTCTCTGCATATCTGTGTATTTTATGCACATTCCTGCTGAATGCTTGTGAATAGTTCTGATTAATAACAGCCTTTTAGTTTTGGTTGGACTGAAAGGAAGGTGCTTTTCTTGGGGGAAGAGACAAACCTCTCTTTTCAGTCCCTTATCAAGTCTCTGGCTCTGAAGGTGTCATTGAGGAGCTTCAACCGAAGATGCCCTCAGTAATGGCAGACTTTCCCTCTGGTGGTGGCTCCTCCCACACCTATTTCCAGGTGAGGCAGAGAAGTCTGCCTGAGAATGTAAGATGGCTTGAAGAAGACAGGAGAGGTGCGCCTCTTAATTTTCTTGTCTCAGCTGTCTTTACTACAGCCAGTGCCACACTTCACATCTCAGGATAAGGGGGGAAGAAGAGAGGAGGGAGGAGAAAGGCAGGCACATCGCCTTTCCTTTACTTTCATAGATCTGTGAAGGGGTGCTATCCTCTCTCTGAGGGGTGATAGCAGCCTATTTTCCCCTTTTGCGATAGGGGAGGAGATTGGCTAAATGTCAGGCCATCCTGAAGTTATGTTTTAACTGAGTTAGTAGTTGCATCCTGAACTGCTATGGGTCTGGTGGTCACTAATGGATTTATTAGGTCCTGTAGTCCATGTCAATTCAATGGCATTTATTGTTGCCTACCATGAACAGTCTTAATCCCCCTATTAGGTATAAGAAGTGTCACAGATTATCTTTATTCCCTACAGCGTCTAAAGCAACTGCTTTACACATGATAAACATTCAGTAAATATTTATTAAATGAGTACATGAATGAAAGACAAAGCTGGCCCAATTATGAGTGGCAGGATAATTTTCTGAAGGCTAGAGATCTATCTGATATTCACCTTTTCAAATAAATCATCATTAAAATGATTTTTTAAATGTCTTTATTAGTTCAGGGGTTCCCTTGATGTTCTGTATCATAAATACAGCAATCATTGACAAGACATAATTTTATCTCACAGGGCCAATATTTAGATTAATTTTAAAGAAGATATGCCAATTCTTTCTCCAAATCCCCTCATTCTAAAAGGAAACCCGGCTTCCTACAAAGTGTTGGAGACTTGTATTCTACATTTACTTTATTAACTATATGGCTCATTTAATTTTCTTCTAGGATATTAATCATACACATTCACCTTTGCTTTTGTATTTAAAAGCCAGGGGTCAGGAATTTCAAAGAAAATACTTTGTTGCAATTCCAGAATAGTGAGAAAACACAATGGCAGAGACTAAAATCTATCACGGTATTTTGGCTTCTTGCCTTCCTTTAATTTTACAATGGGGGGAAAATCAAGGTGAGACTTGATTCCCTTTTGGAGTCCCTTTCCTGTGTGCTCTGTGTCTAGCCAGGGGAGAGACTGACAGAATGATAACACTTGATGCCAGGCTCCTTTGCCCACTCAAAGACCCTCCCTCAGGTATCAGTTGCTTGGCTGAGCTTTGAGGTCAACTAGACACCTCCCTTGAGGCTTACCTGGCCTAAGGGATAGAGCCACCAGAAAACCCTCTCATGGAGGGCAGCTGTTATCTGAGCTAGGATCAAAGTCCCCCTGTGTACTCCAGAAAAACATCTTCCAAACTGGGTCTCTTTCTGCATGATTCAAATGAATGTTGAATGAGTCCCCGGGGACACCAGTTGCTTTGCTCAGGAACAAGCTGTCAGAAATAGTGGGTGATGAAAGTTCACCTCCTTTAAGGTCCCTTTTGTTTGAGGATTTTTATTTATTGCTTCAGAGGCCCATCGGAAGTTAATCAAGAAATTAGGCAACAGGGAAATGCAGTGATTAATTTTTTTTGACACTTTTCATTTGTGCTTCGGGTTTCATTTTTCCTGAAGTATGACATTGCTTCATTCTGGTAGTATTCAGAGTACCCATTAAAGGCACTATGAACATAAAAAGCCATTTCTCAGACATTTATTTTTATACATGAAAGCATTACAAATAATAAATAGCTTTTTTAGTGAACCGATATTGTTTTCAAAGTGATAGTTTCTTTTGCCTTATGCCAAATCTCTTAAAGCAGTCAATAGGGGTGACATGCATGTTCTCATAGAAGTATGGTAGTCCAGAAAGTTCTGACCATAATTTTCCAACACATGGATCAATATGAATAATTCATTTAGTGATTCCAGATTCACAGAGATTCAGATACATCCAAAGTGGTGCTTCAGTTTACTGCTAAGCAGATCCCTGAACTGGAATGTTCATTTCAAGATCTGGAACAATGTCTCCTCTTATCCTTCTAGTAACTACCACAGGGCCTAGAACACAGTAGAGGTAACATAAATATCTCTCGAAGTGAACGAGACTACTCAATCATAGCATCAATTACCTCGTTGGAATTACAACACTGATTAATGGAACTAGAAGTAGAAATGTCACAAGGACAGGATATAGACCGGGCCAAGCAGAGAGATTACAGCGTTTGGAAGTACACTTTTTTGATGATGTATTTTGAATATTTCTATTCTTTGCAGCATGAATATATTTTGCTGACATCGTAGTTATAGCCAGTTTTATTCAATACATTTCAGGTTGCCCAGTTTAAATTGATGTTTTTGGTAGCATTACCAGTGGGTAGGTGGGTGGGTCAGATATTTTAGTCATGGCACACACTATTGTACAGCCATCTGTTATATTGAATGGATTATTTTGTTTATCAAGTTTCTTTGAATAGCAATTTCAGTTTTGTATCTTATTTCCTTCTTTGACGAGGGTATTGCCAGCAGATGCAAGCTACATATTGGCTTGAGTTTCTTGCAATTCCCTGGCTAGCTTTTTTTTAAGTTTTTTTTTCCCCTTTTCCTTAGCACTTTTCTCCTTGACAAATGTTCCATTCTAAAGAAATTCAGCATTTTTGGATACAATCTCCTAAAATTAACAGCTTTGCAAATTCTTCAAGAAACATTTCTTATTTTTCCAAGGTCATTACCAATAATACCACAATTTTCTTCTCCTCCGCTGCCCCACCTCAGTCTTTTTTTCTTGATGGGCTCATTTTCCCTTATAAATAACTAGTTCTTAAATAACAAGTGCTTTGAGAGAAAAGGTTGTGGTTTTTGTTCAGGGTGCTGTTGAACAATGTTCTATTTACTTAAATCATGGAACTCCAGCTGTATTGGAGCTTGTGTTCATAGATCTGGACACAAAGAGTCAGTATTAACCATTTAATCAAAATCTGAAAGTCAGATAAATCCAAACAATATCATGATAATCCCGAAGAGGGAAGTGTCTATTGTCAGGACTACACACATGATGATGATGATGATGATGATGGTGGTGGTGGTGGTGGTGGTTAACACTTAACCAGCACTTGTCATGTGTCCAGTATCTTTCAAAACTCATCTCTCTCTCTCTCTCTCTCATCACCATCATCATTATCGCCATCTGGCTACTCACTCAGATCTCACAACAGTCTTATGAGGTAAGTGTGTAAGTATTATTATCTCCATTTCACATCTGAGGAAACTGAGGGACAATAACATTAAATGCATCACCAAATTCACAGTAAATGGATAGTAAACAGCAGAGTCAGGATTCAAATCTAGGCAGGGTAACTCCAAATTTTTTATTTTTAAACCACATGCTTCAGCACATATGTTCACATGATAAAGAAGTGAGGGAGTGGTACAAATATATTTGCCTGTGAAATTCCAATCACCATAATTTTCCTGACTCCAAGTTGTTCAGTCTAGTGGAGGATCAGAATTGAAAACCGGTTAAGTCAATACGAAGAGAATAGAGAATGGAGTGCCTGGGTGGCTCAGTTGGTTAAGTGTCTGACTCTTAACTCTGATATTTCAGCTCAGGTCATGATCCCAGAGTTGTGAGATCCAGCTGGAGTTGGGCTGTGCATTGAGTGTGAGCATGGAGCCTGCTTAAGATTCTCTCTCTCTCTCTCTCTCTGCCCCTCCCTGATCACTCTCACACTCTCTCTCAAAAAAAAAAGAGAAGGAAGGAAAAGAAAAAAGAAAGGAAGGAAGGAAAAAAGAAAAGGAAGAAAGAAGAAAGATAAGAAAGAGATAAGAAAGAAAGAAAGAAAGAAAGAAAGAAAGAAAGAAAAAAAGAAAGAAAGAAGGAAAGAAAGAAAGAAAGAAAGAAAAAGAAAGAACAGAGAAGAAGAATACATGGGGATGGATGCTGGTTGAGGAAAGATCCCTCGAGATTGGGGCCTGGCCCAAAGAAGATTGAGTAGGGAGGGAGGGGGCAAGATGGCGGAGAAGTAAGGAGCTCCGTACTTGCACTCGCGCCCATACATCACACAGAAAAGATCTGAAGCCATTGGAAACCTTACAAAACCTGAGAGATTGGGAGACAAAGGACGCAGAATCCACTGANTGAGTAGAAGCTAAGGCAGTTGATTCCAGGAGAGGAGGAAAGGCATAAGTTGAGGCAGAAAGTCAGGAAACCACAGTGTGGATGTGAGAAGAGTCCCCTTACATGGTCACAAGAATGCAAAGGGGGACGCTGTCCAGTGGCAGGAGATGAGTATAGAGAGGTAGGCACTTGGTAATAGGTTGTCTCCAAGGTTAAGACAAGAGTATTGAATTTGTCCCGCCCTTGACAACATAGGAGATGTGAAGCTGCCAGCACCTGCTTCCACTCATCGACTGCCAGAAGAAAGACCTGGCCTGTGGGGCCTGTGGCCATATGTCCACTGCTCAAAGCTCTCCCGCATCATCTCTGTTCAACCTCAAGGCCTCGTCCCTGATACAGAAATGTGCAGAGGCAAGTGTATGGCTGGCTCCTTCCTCTAGACTGCATGTTATTATCTTACTTCTGACTGCACCGCCTTTCTTCTTCATTTCTCTCACTCTCTCTCTTTTTGTGGGTGGAAGAGTCACAGATTATGTTGGGTGAACATACATAGGTTGGCCGAATAGTTTGACTGAATTGGAAGATCAGCAAGAGTTAGCAATCTTGAGGAAGAAGCAAAAGGCTGAAGAATAGGAAGAGGAGGGACAGGTTTAAAAGAAATTTTTAATGTGAGACACTAGCAAAAGCAAGATAAGATAGTGCTAACCAAAGCAGACAAGGTAGATTTTAATATAGTTTCATAATGCCTTGTAGAGTTTAAAGTAGTCAGTTATTGTGGTTCCAAGAGATTTTTCTTAGCTTTATTTGTGGCACTTAATATCTTGTTCCACTGTAATTAACATGTCTCTATTGCTAGACTGTGAGATCCTCAAGTCTGATCTGATTCCTCTTTCCATATCTCCAGCAATTATCATAGTGCCTGGCACAAAATTATTACTTAATAAATGAAAGTAAAAAAAAATAATGGAGAGGCACAGAGAGCCTCAAATAAGAGGGCTTTATTTTTGTAGGTTGAGGGTTGTGTAAGAGATAAACGGGACTCAGAAGAGAGGGAAATTATGCAAAACAATCAAAATTGTGCTAAAACAGATAAACAGTTAGCCTTTGTAGGCCCCAGCTGATTTTCTATATCACTCTATCCTTTTTTTTCTTACATTAATAGACTTTATTTTTTAGAGTAATTTTAGGTTTACAGAAAAATTTAACAGAAACCGTAGAGAGTTCCCTAACACTTTCTGCCAGTCCCCCTCAGTTTCCCCTTTTATTAATGTCTTGCACTGGTGTGGTGTATTTGCTACAATGGATGAATCAATATTGATACTTCATTATTAACTAAGGTCCATAGTTTACATTGGGATTCACTCTTTGTGTTGTACAGTTTTACGGGTTTTGCCAAAAGCATAATGTCACATATCCACCATTGCAGTGCCATATAGAATAGTTTCACTGCCCTAAAAGTCTCATGTGCTCCACCGACTTAACCCTTTTCTCTCTCCCTAATCCCTGGAGACCACTGATTTTTTTTACTGATTGCTTTACTGTTCCTATAGTTTTGATTTCTCCACAATGTCACATAGCTGGAATCATATAGCGTGTGGCCTCTTCAGATTGTTTTCTTCCACTTAGCAATATGCCTTTAAGATTCCCCCATGTCTTTTCATTGCTTGATAGCTCATTTCTTTTTATTGTTGGATCATATTCTAATATATGGATGTTCTACAGTTTATCCACCACCGATTAAAGGACATCTATGCGGTTTCCAATTTCTGGCACTTATATATAAAACTGCTATAAACAGCCATATGCAGATTTTTGCGTGAATATAAGTTTTTCAGCTCCTCTGGGTAAATACCTAGGAGTGCAATTGCTGGACCGTACAGTAAGACTATGTTTAGCTTTGTAGGAAACTGTCGAACTGTCGAAGTGGCTGTACCTTTCTCTCCACATCCTCACCATCAGTTGATGCTGTCATCATTTTGAGTTTTCACCATTCTAACAAGTGTGGAGTAGTAGCTTGTGTTTTATTTTGCAATTTTCTAATGATGTAGGATGTTGAGTATCTTTTTATATGGATACTTGCCTTCTGCATATCTTTTTTGGTGAGGTCTCTTTTTTTGTTTTGGGTTTTGGGTTTTTTGTCCACTTTTTATTGGATTGTTTGTTTTCTTAATGTTGAGTTTTAAGAGTTCTTTGTATATTTTGGACACCAGCCTGTTATGAGATATGTGTTTTGCAAATATTTTCTCCCAGCCTTTGGCTTGCCTTTTATTCTCTCAACAGTGTCTTTTGTAGAGTGGATGTTTTTAATTTTAATGAAGTCCAATTTACCAATTTTTCTTGTACCAGTTATACTCATTGTGTCATATCTAACAACTCATTGCCATGCCCAAAAGTCACCTAGATTTTCCTTTATGCTATCTTCTAGGAAATGTTATATACCTTTGCGTTTTTACATGTTGCATTTTTACATTTACATAGACAGATTTACATTTAGGTCTATGATGCATTTTGAGTTCAGTTTTGTGAAAGGTATAAGGTCAGTGTCTAGAGTTATTTTAAACCAACCCATTTTATTGTTCTTGTCCTTTCATTTCTTTTACTGCCCTTGTGATGTTCGTTGTGTTTTTTGGTGCAAGCTTGTTACTCCTCTGATTAAGTAGGCTTATTGGTTCTTTTTTAGCCTCACCATTTTACCTCTCAAAAGCTCTTTCATGAAGTGTATCAGTTTAAACAATTTGCTTAACCTCGTTTTCCTTGCATTTTCTAATCTAAAAACGGGTCATTCCTTACTATTGGAGAGATCGTGAAGTGATGAACTACCAGGGCTACTGAGGAAAGAGAGTTATATTTACTGAACACTTACTATGTTTCAGGGACTACACTGGGAACAAAAACATATCTCATTTGGTCATCAGAGTGATCTCTTAGAAGTTCTTATTCCTTTTCCATCAGCAAAGAAGCCCAAAGATCAGAGAAGTTCCAAAAAATGGGAGTCGGATTTAAACCTAATTTGACGGACATCAAATTGTCTGCTCATTCCATTCGTCCTACCCCCACCTTCCTCTCAGGGACTCAGGAGAAGAGCCTGGAAAGAGGTCATCTTTCCTCGAGCTGAGGCTTAGAAGGTTTTGGAGGTTTTGTTTGGTTTTTGACAGAAGAAAGGAAAGGAATAAGACAGAGAAAAGCTTACTGTGATGGACCTCACAAATGGTCATTCATTCATGTACTCAAATAGCATTTACTGAGCAGCCGCTATGAGTCAGGCCTGAGCAGACAATGAACAGTTAATGAGGAGATGGTTAGGGTCTAGGGCCTGGGGCAGAGTGTGTGGACTTGGACACTCTGTCTTTATGTGCATCCAGCAGAGGCTCTCCTTCTCTTCCCGAGGAAGTGCTGCCAATCTTTAGTGCAAGGTCAAAGGACACCAGACTAGAAAATGCCTGAGCCTTTGCCACTATAGACCAGACATCCAATAGGTAGTGAAGATGAGCATAGACCTCTGTGTCTAGGGCAGGTGGCCCCAAGAAGCTCTGTGTTAGCCATTTTAAAGGTGGCATTTGGAATGAGTCTATTTTGACACAACTCTCTTTTTGAAAAACCACTTCAGACTTTACCTCAGAGCTTAGCCTTGTTGCTGCTGCTTCTTTTATCCCCTTTACCTCCTTCCCCTCCAGCAAAGGGCCACATCCCAGTCCGTCAGACTCTGTGGGCCTCTCCCGACCAGTGAGTCCTTATTTTGATTCCCCACTCGCATACCTGCCTCTGTTTACCTGTGCCTACTTTTGGTTAGGCTTTATTCTATGTCTTTATAGCTGTTTCCCACCTTTGCCTGCCTGAGTCTGCCCAGCCTTCTCCTGCTCCAGTATAAACACCAGCTGATTTGGCCCTGATGGGTACTCCTTTCTACATGCTTGAGATGACCCACTACTCAACCCAGTTCTCCCTGGGCACAGTACTGACTAGAACACTTTCCTTCTAGATAAGACTTAGGCCGTCATAAAAAAACATGAATCTCAAGAAATAAACTTGAGAATGGTAGAAAGAAATTGAAGGAGATATAACTTAAGAGAAAAAAGTATAATTCTTTTTTTTAAAGTTTATTTATTTATTTTGAGAGAGAGAGAGAGAGAGGTAGCACAGGTGGGAGAGGGGCAGAGAGAGGGGAAGACAGAGAATCCCAAGCAGGCTCCGTACTGTCAGCACAGAGTCCGATGCAGGGCTTGAACTCACGAGATCGAGTGGCAGACACTTAACTGACTGAGCCACCCAGGTGGCCCAAAAAATGATAATTGTTAAGAGCTGCCTCCTGTATGAACATTGTGCTGTAGGCTCTGCTTGGTTGTCTATTACAATCCTCAGAACTGCCTGTGTCCTGCTGTCTAGAGACCGCAGGAAACATCCTTCATGATGGTGGGAACTGAGGTAAATTTAAAATCTGAAAGTAAATTGAGAAAGTGAGAGAGAGAAAGACAGAGGAAGACGTGGACAGGTGGGGAAAGGAAATAAAGTCAAAGAATTGGAAAAATGGAGCTGGCTTCTTGTTTCAACCAAATGTAATTTCGGTCTTGTTCTACAATAAGCCATAATGAGCAAGAAAATAAAATTTATTATAACAAAAAGAGTCTCCAGGTGTTTTTCTTTTTTTCTTTCCGGTTTTGTTTTCGTTTTTAACATAGTTGCTGAGAGGGGAAGAAAGGATTCCTACTCAATTGGTTAGAATTAATTCTGTAGTGGAACAGGGTTAAGTAAATTCTTTTTCTTGTTTACATTTCAGTAGTGGACATAAAAATTAAATCTTCATCATTCTTTTGATGAAATGGAGTCTATGTCATATGGAAAGTCAATGGTATAAATGTGTTGAACACTGAAACGAAGTTGCTTTCCTGAACCCCAAGAACCAAGGGACATCTGGAGATACAATAAAAGGGCTGTGAACTGCTTTCAGGCTACGAAATTAGACAGATGTTTCAGTATGTTTCTCACCTCTCCTCGCTTCTTCTCATAAGACTTAAATTCTCCTTTTCTTTCAAGCTTGCCGTCTTTTACTGCTCTACTAAATATATAAGTGATCCTCTATTCCACTCAATTCCTCACTTTATATATAAAGAACATGGTATTTTTACATTTTAATTGTTACTCTTTGCATGTTGATCTGATTATATTGTTTTTTCTTTTACTAGGTCACTTAAAGTCATTGCCCTGTTTTGTCACAGATAAAGAACCTTCCCTCCAGCATTTCACATTGGTTATTTCACTGGTGAAATTTGTGAGAGCACACCTTGCACTCTCTTTTGTGTTTAAGTCTATAACCCAATCTCTTGCTTTCTTGTTGGCTTTTTTCCCCCTGCCTAGTAAACTTTTCCTGTAACCCTCTGTCTGCATGTTCATGCAGACAGACTGCGGTCTGAGCTTGGTGACCGAGATTATATCAGCTCTTGGCCAAGTGTTGTAGCATAACAGACATCTTTGGGTAGAAAGTAGCAGCCATGGTGAGACGAACTTGGCAATGCAAACAGCAATTTTGGAGAAATCTGACTCCTGTTGAGCTACCCTGGAAAGCTCCAAACGATTTCTTTCACTGTTTGCTGGAATGAAATGTTTGCCGTGAGAAGCTGGTTCCCACAGCTAGTGTTTGTGGTTGCTTCTCTTTTACCAAGTATATCCCTTCACCAATTTTTAAACAACTTGTTGTAGTTTTTATGCAAAACCCTGGCTACCAATATCTCACAATGTTGCTTTGGGTGGTGCTGCTGGGCAGTTACCAGCCTCCAAAACATGATTATTTAGAAAAGAAATAATTTGTCGATAGCATCTAGATAATAAGAAGTCTCCTCATCTCTAGGATTATAGGATCACTTTTAACTATGGATACTGATTTTACTTTACTCTGTTAAGCAAGACAATTATAGAGGCGAAAGCATAAATAGGAAGAGTTTGTTTTTGGAGAGACTTGCCTTTGGCCATACGCCTCCCGTGCTGACTCTTTATCTCAGGTGTATTTGTTTTCTAGGGCTCCAGTAACAAAGTACCACACGCCAGGTGTCTTAAACAGCCCAAGTTTATTGTATCGCAATGCTAGAGGCTAGACGTCCAAAACCCAGGTGTGGCAGAGTTGGTTCCTTCTGAGACCTGCGAGGGATGCCTCAGTTCTAGTCTGTTCTCCTTGGCTTGTGGATGGTGTTCTTCCTCTGTCTTCACATCATCTGTCCTCTGTATGAGTCTGTCTCTGTGTCCAAAGTTTGCTTTTTTACAGGAACACATATTATGTTGGATTAGGGTCCACCTTAATGGCATCACCTTAATTAATTACATGTGCAGTGACCCTATTTCCGTATATGGTGACATTCTGAGGTATTGGGATTAGGACTTCAACATATGAGTTTGGGGTGAAGGGGGACACAATTCAACCTACAACATCAGATATCTAGTTTTCTTTTTTTCTCATTCCACCAAAACTTCCAATACATTCGAGAGGATAAAAAATCATAGCTTGAAATGTTACATCTCCCAAGAATACTTACATTCTCTTAAAGTCTTAAATTTTAATTAAACAGATGAAAGAGGATATTAAGCAGAATAAATTTTGCATTATTTGGTTTTTAGTTGATTGATTGATTGATTTGCCAGGAAGGGGTAAGTGTAAGGGTTAGGGGATATGGTGCCTTCCAGGAGAATCCTACTATGCGGGGACTTGCCTATGTCGCTCGAGCATTGAGCTGTCCATAACAGAAGCCTTTGTTCAACTGTTTTAGGAAAGAAAGTGGTGTTTGGAAAGTAAACACAAAGAAGTGTTTCTTAATGTGTGGACCTCAGATTACCTGCCTCAGAATCATCATTTAAATTGCAAATTCCTGGGCCTCAACTACAGGTCTAGGGAACCAAAATCTTGGTGTGTTGTCTAGGACCTTTGTAATGAGTACCCCAGTGAAGTTTGAGAGCCCTTAACAAAGCACAAGACAGATTATAAAAAGGAAATTGGTTAATTTATAGGTGTACCATGTATGTATGAGAGTATGTAGATCAGTTTTCTCAATCTTTCAAAAGTCCAGAGGCTGGACTTACTTAAGATCCTCTGCTCAACCAATGAGGCAGAAAAGAAAGCATAGAGCTTTGAAGACATCATGTTCTTTCACATATGTTCCTTTTTCTTCAGTGAAGAATCTGTGAAGTTGGCCTTCTGCCAAAAGGGAGAAGATCTTGATCCTGAAAGGCAAACGGTTGGGTGCTGCCTCATTTGGAAATGGAGACGGTCTTTTCCTAACCACCTCAGCCTTGAGAATCAGTAGTATCAGAACATCTATGAAGGATAACAATACAAATTAACATGTATACCTACTACACCTTTTGAACTTAATTTTCCTTTTAACACAGCAACAATATGTTTTCCCTCTAGATGGAATTTCTTTATTTTTTGCTCTGGGGTGAAAAAAGATCCCTAAGCCCCCCAAGTATTTAGGAAAAATAAAAAAACAAGAAGCAATTTAGCAAAGATTAAAAGCAATTGTTCTGTTACCCTTAGCAACAGAATCTAGATGCAGCCAATCAGCAAAGTTGATATATTGTTTTGACACACGTGCACATATTTCTAACATAAATAGCAACAGAGACCTAATAACAGTAGGTTTTAAAGCTGGAAACTGATGTCATTTCAAATGTGTCAATCAAAGACAACCTATGAAAGTGTTTTTTTCTATCAAGCTGACATTAAGTATATGCTGTAATGGCTTCTTAAGTGACGGTAGACTTCTGTCAGGCCATACAGGAGATGTTCAATCTATAATTACACTCTTGCTTCATAGAGTGTGTCCTTTAGCACATCTCAGGGGGAAAAAAACTTCAATGAGAAAAAAATTTGAGTCCTACAGTAAAATTCATCTGTTCACATCACCAAAGAAAGTGTGCTTATAAAAATGAACAAAATTAGACTGGAATTAGCTTGTTTATCCCTAAAATAGATGCATTTCTTTATGTCTGTTGAATTTATGATCAACTTGTGCCAGTAAATTCTATTTAAATTTTTTAAAGTCTTTTAAAATTAAGCATTTGGGTAGAACAATAGGAGAGAACAATAGTATCAGGCTGCCTGGAGGAGAATAAATGGGCTGGTTTGGAGTCCAGTCCTGATGACATTTACTGCCCAATATGAAAAGGGATGGCTAGTGGGTCAGAGTTCATTCTTTCCTGGATAGTACTTGTAGATGTGTTATTTTTTTTAAAAAAGCACAGAATGATGTCTGGAAGTGTTGAATCACTATATTGAGCACCTGAAACTAATATAATACTTTATGTTAACTAACTGGAATTAAAATAAAAACTTAAAAAAATTAGTAAGAGTTACCATTTATTGAGTGCTTTTAAGGGGTGGGCACCATGCCAGAGTTCTTTGCAGACATCATCTCATGCGATCCGTACACTAACTATAGGAGGTAGGAATTACTATCTCATTATAGACGAGGAAACCTATGTTTAGCCCAGCTCCTGTCATAAGGCTGATAAAGTGGCAGAGCCGGGGTTTGAATCCAGGTCTGTCTGGCTCCCAGGCTCTCCACTCTCACTCCCAGACGAGGTCAGTACCTCCTCTGTGTCAGGAACCTCACTCAGGATGCCAGTCAGACATTTAAGAACTGAATGTCATCCCTGCTTTACCCCTCAACAGATGCTCGATCCTAGTCAAATTATGTAACTTTTCTGAGCCTCTTTTTCTGATGGGTACAGAGAATCTAATGTCTGTCTCCCAGAGATACTGTGGGAATCACTGAAATATTGTGCTTGAGGAGGGATCCCAATGGCTTTCAATAAAATGAGCTTCTCCTTCTTTCTTTCTTTTTAACTGTCTTCCCAAAGTACCAGACAATGCAATGCACATTGTAGAGGCTCTGTTAGTTTTTTGAATAAATGACCCCAAAGGAGTAATTTTTAAAATACAAATTACTGAGACTTTAATACCTAGCTAATCATTTTGAGATACAACTTCATGCCCAAGTTGAACCCTCACTGCACAATAAAAGCACTGGGGTTTTGCAAACCACTAAATATGGGGCTCTAAGCAAAACGATTTTAATTCTCTCAATCCAGGGAAAGTAGTATATATATAATTTGCCTTTATTTTTTTACTAAGGTGAAATTTACTATATAACACAAAAGTAACCATTTTGAAGTGAACAATTCAGTGGCATTTAGTATATTCACAATGTTGTACAGCCATCTCTATTTAGCTTCAAAACATATTCATCACCCCAAAAGAAAATCCCACATTCATTAAGTAGATACTTTCCATTCTCCTTCCCCAGCCCCTGGCCACCATCAATATACCCTCTGTCTCTATGGATTTACCTATTCCAGATATTTTGTATAAGTGGAATCATACAGTATGTGGCCTTTTGAGTTTGGCTTCTTTTGTTTAGCATGTTTTTGAGGTTTATCTATACTGTATCATGTATCAGTACTTCATTCCTTTTTATGACTAAGTAATATTCCATTGTAAGGATACACTATACTTTATCTTATGGTTGATACTTAATGTTGATGTTAAATTAGTTTCAGGTGTACAACATGGTGATGAGGCAATTCTATGCATTATGCAGTGCTTACCATGATAAGGTTAGTTACCATCTGTCACCTTACAAGTTATTACAGTATTATTAAGTATATACCTTATGCTGTATTTTTTATCTTCATGACTTATTTATTTTATAACTGGAAGATTGTACCTCTTAATTCCTTTCGCTTACTTCACCCATTCTCCCTTGCTCCCTTCCCCTCCGGCAACTACCAGATTGTTCTCTGTATTTATGAATCTGTGTCTGTTTTGTTTGTTCATTTGTTTTGTTTTTAGATTCCACATATAAACTAAATCATATGGTAGTTGTCTTTCTCTGTATGATTGATTTTATTTAGCAAAATACCCTCTATGTCCAACCATGTTGCAAATGGCAAGATTCCATTCATTTTTATGGCTGAGCAATATTCCCTTGTGTGCATGTGTGTGATTGTGTGTGTATCACATCTTTACCCATTCATCTATTGATGGAAACTGACATTGCTTCCATATCTTAGCTATTGTAAATAATGCTGCAATAAACATAGGAGGGCATATATCTTTTTGAATTAGTGTTTTTGTTTTCTTTGGGTAAATACACAGTAGTGGAATTACTGGATCATATAGTATTTCTATTTTTAGTTTTTTGAGAAAACTCCATACTTTTTTCCATAGTGGCTGCACCAATTTATATTCCCCTAGCAGTGCATGAGTTTTCCCTTTTCTCTACATTC
The DNA here is from genome assembly GCF_008692635.1 of Crocuta crocuta. Lineage (NCBI taxonomy): Eukaryota > Metazoa > Chordata > Mammalia > Carnivora > Hyaenidae > Crocuta > Crocuta crocuta. The sequence goes on from NW_027528417.1 coordinate 19,045,409, forward strand.
TTAACTAACACTTGTTATTTCCTGTCTGTTTGATACTAGCCATTCTGACCTGTGTGAAGTGATACCTCATTGTGGTTTTGATTTGCATTACCCTGATGGTTAGTGACGTTGAGTATCTGGCATGTGTCTGTTGGCCATCTGTACGTCTTCTTTGGAAAAATGTCTGTTTAGGTCCTCTTCCCCCACTTTTTAAATGTTTTGTTTTTAAGTTTATTTATTTGGAAAGAGAGCGAGAGAAAGAATGAAAGCCTGTGACTGGGGGAAGGATAGAGAGGGAGGGAAAGAGAGAATTCCAAGAAGGTTCTGCACTGTCATTGTGGAGGCCAACACAGGACTCAAGCTCATGAACCATAAAATCATGACCTGAGTTGAAATCAAGAGTCAGATGCTCAACTGACTGAGCCACCCAGGCACTCCCTCTACCCATTTTTAAATCAAATTATTTGTTTTTCTGGGTAGAGTTGTATGAATTCTTTATATATTGTGGATATTAACCCCTTATTAGACATATCATTTGCAAATATCTTCTCGGATTCAGAAGGTTGATGTTTTGTTTTGTTGATGGTTTCTTTCACTGAAAACACTATAATTTATTTATGTATTCATCCGTTAAGGGATACAGTTAAAATGTTTCTACCTTTTAGCTATTGTGAATGTTTCTATGAACATGCATGTGCATGAATTTGTTTGAATACTTTTTTTTAAATCCTTTTGCTTATATTCCTAAGAGTGACATTGCTGGATCATATGATAACTCTAATGCTAAACTTTTTGAGAAAACTGCCAAGTATTTTCTACAGCACTGAACCATCTTGCATTCCACTAGCAATGTACAGGGGCTCCAATTTCTCTAAATCTTTGCCAGCACTTATTTTATTATTTTATTTTATTTTAAACATCCTAGTGGGTATGAAATTGTACACTGGTACTTCACTGTGGTTTTGGTTTGATTTCCTGTGACTAATGAGCATCTTTTCATGTGTTTGTTGACCATTTGTATGTCTTTTCTGAAGAAACATCTATCCAAGTGTTTTTTTGGCCACCCAAATTTTCCTAAGCTGCTTCCCATACCTGAAGGTGATTCTAGTGTGCAGAGGTTGAGAATTAAGGATGTAAGGCAAAGCAAATAACAAATAAGAAAGACTCCATACCAGTTGGCATTGGAGGTAATGCTATCAACCAAAAAGTCTCTCACAAGCTTCTACTATCCTGAAGAATTCAAACAAAAAGTACAAAATTGTATAAATCTGTTCAGTATATGTCTCATAACTTTAAGATGGTGTCAAAGGGAACTTTTAAAAGGCCTAATCTTGTGTTTAATATTTAGATAAAATATCATACATGTATAAAATACCTGTCCCAGGGAGCCTAAAAGGTTTAACTCTCTTGCTACATTTTATAATTGGGGCACAGATTTTGCATTTTTAAGAAATTATGACAAAAAAAGGCAAATAATTAGGAGAAAAATATGTTACCTGTATCCCTGGCCTCCAGTGTTCCCTTCCCTACTCTTTTCCTTCTCTTTCCCTCTTTCTCCTGTGAACCATGAAACATAGAAAATAATACAGATGTTTATCTGATCCTTATGCTCTGTGAAGTTGCCCATGTGGTCATTGTTGATAGCTGATTTTCACATGACACTTTCAAAATGCCTGTCCTGAAGTGAAAAAGAAAGAAACCCATCAAACAGGTAACTGATGTCTCGATATCTATTTTTCCTTTTCTAACATAGGAAAGTACTACTTGCAGTGCAGGGAATGACACTTTCTTGAATGAAAATGATTTCATTAGAATTTTGACCTTAACTATCAGTGACTTTGTTGTCAGGACGGGGCCTGGGACCTACAGGGGACTGACCCTGAAGAACAGTTGGGAAAAGAAAGGGCAGAGCAGGAGTGGGGTAAGGGGACCCCTTGGACTGTGCTGTCGGCCTGAGAAAGTCTCTGCCAACCTCACACCGGAGCTCTGGAACACACTGTCCACCCGAGGAGTCCTACGCTGGCCTGTGGCCCACTGGTCCAAGCCCTTGTGTCACAGCCCTGGTCAGTTGTTGGCCAAGGGATCTTGGAATGAAAAGTGACTTTTAACTCCAACATTGAGTCTGGTCCCAAAGGTGCCTCCCACTGGAAGCTGTCACCTCCCCACACTGCCCAGAGTTGGGTGCCAACCACTTTCCTGAGGGAGGTTCTGAGTGGTGCATCCTTGTGTTTATGACAGAAAGTTACATGTTTACTTGTCATAGTTCACATAAGTAATTATAGTTAAGAAGCAAGAAAATGCATGTAAGCTATTTCCTTACCTCTGACATAGTACTTTCTTTACAGAGCTGGTAAACTTTTACTAAATATGCTGAAAGTTACTCAAAACAACATAATGCCATCCTTGTGGAATTTAGTATTTAATGCATGTCTCTTGGACTCAGCCTTTTCAGAGCTAATTTCAATACCAAGGTCCTATTAGAATGTAATGTCATCTCATAGTTCTGGAAAGAGAAAGCTTAGCACAGTATCTGGCCCATAGTAGGTGATCAGTAAAAGTTTGTTAAATGAATGAATGAATTTAATTACATGATGAGTTATAGCAAGACCCTTTTGAAAGTCACTTTAGTGCCATGGGATAGAGTGGTAGCAGAATTATTAATGCCAGGATGCTAGAACCAAGTCCAGTGTTTAGTTTCTTGAAAGTTAAACTATTTTGAGAACTTTGGTCTGTTTCAAATATTTGGACCATAGCAAAAAAACAAAAACAAAAACAAAAAAACTCCTCCAGATTAAAAATGTATTTTGAGGTGGAATTTTCCACTTAATGGTAAAACCCTTGTGTATTTTAAGAAAAATTCAACCCACATGTTCTATTATTTAATTTACACTTGACCATAAGACAGTTGTTTTGTAAGAAACTGTTATGTCTTTGGTAGATTTTTGTTTTTTGTTTTTTTGCCTTTTTTTTTTTTTTTTTTTAAGAATTAGGAAGTCCCGGTTAAGGCAAACTAAAACTCATCCACCTGAAAATCTGGGCTGAAAATGCAATGCACAATGCCTGATGCTGGATTGGTTGGGACTCTAAAGTGGGCAAGATGATACACCCTTTCTCTGGCTTCCTTTCTTGCCCGCATGGGCTGTGGGTCTCTATCAGATTGTGCAGACAGTGTGTGAGTCCACATCATCTCTCTCCTCATTCTGTTTAGTGGGACAAACCCCATGGCAGTCAAAATACCTGCCCATGGCTTAACTGATGTTCTGTCTCAGGAAGAGGACTCCAGGTGGCAGAGTGAGGCTGAGGTCACTTAGCAGTCGGTGGTGGTATGAAAATTCTAGAGGCCCAAAGAACTTGAAAAGAAAGAAAGAAAAATGAAATACTGGTCTCTTTTTTGAGGTATAGCTACTTCTTTTAAGGATGTCCTGGGGCAAGAGGAATAAGTCAGGGATGTGCCTCAGTAAAAATTATGGCCTAATTAACTATATGGGGAGGAGGAGGAGAAGAATTAAGTGTAATTTCCAGATCTTTCTATAAAGATATCTGTACAGCACCTCAGATCCTTACCTGTTTTCTTTTCTTTCTTTCTTTTTTTTTTTTTNAGAAATGAGCAGAAGATATGATCCTTACCTGTTTTCATGTGAGTTTTTTTCACCAACATAAAAGGGTTCGGGAAAAACAGTATTATTTAAAGAGGTTCACAGTTGAACTTAACATACAAATGAGCACTTGGCTGGGTATTGTCTTAAATTCACAGCTGTCCCACCGGTGCTGGTGCCTTCTACTCAGCTAAACCAACCAAATCTACCAGGGGCTGCAGCTCATTCTCCCCTCTTCAGGAGATATTTTTCCATAACTTTACTTCACTTGGATTTCGAAGAAGTTTTAAACAACTCTTTTACTTGGCTTGGGTACTGCTTTTCTCTTCTGTGAGTCTCAAATCTGCTGGCTGACACAGTTTTGGAATGAGCTGGGATGGCGAAGTCACATCAATGTAATTATGAGGACACAACAAAGATTTCCCATTGGAAATGGCCCAGCCTACCTGTTCACATGTCCCCGTGGATCCACATAATCCCCAAACCTGAGGCTGGCAGTGCTCAGTGGTGTGGACAGAATTGCTTACTTGCAACAATTGCAAAGATCCAGACATGAACATAACTTGGGGATTAGGTGCAATGTAGCTTACCTTGAATTGAGAATTAAATGCTGATAAAACAGGTCATCATCTGTATTTTTATTTCTTCTAATTTTTTTCTACTAGACTTTCCATTTTAAAAGTTTTGAGAGACGTATTGACAAGGGAGGAGTAGGTAGATAAATCTTTCCTCTCACCTTGTAGATGATGAACTTTCTACTGTCTGTCAGGCACAGAGTCAGGAATGATGTGGATAGAGGTAGAAAGCTCAGCCTCCTTCCCACCAGCCAGGAGGAGATGTTCATTGAGTATGTGCAGCAGGGATGGAAACATCTTAGAATTCAATTCACTATGATTCCATTTGAAAAGTTGATGAGAGAGAGAGAGAGAGAGAGAGAGAGATTACATACATGTATAGGGAGTGAGCCTTGAGAGTCAGACCAGTCTTTGCTTTTCCCTGCTTTAGGTACTACCCTCCTCAATGAAAAGAATAAACACAATGGAATGTATTAGACAGCGAGGCAGAGCTATGAATTACACACTTGTATTCTTTAATCATTAATAGACATTCCATGGGTTGTGTGGCCTTCTAGGAAGTAACTGGAAATACCAGCTGAAAGTCTGGTATTGATGGCATTTAAGTCTTTCTGAAGAATCTATAAAGATTTCGAACTTTCTACATTCAAGATAACCTTGTAAAACCAACTGGAAATACAAATGCACTAGAAACACAAATGTCCTTCACATACATTTTTAGATTGAATAAACTATCAATCTGGGTTCCTATAACATTATATTTAAAGCTAAAACTTGGCTTAGTAATAAATTCTTTTGTATTTTATTCAACAAATGTTTATATAGTTGGGGGTAAAAAATTAAATTTATAAGTCAATGGACCTTTACGTTGAGTACCTGAAGTATGACCAATGAGCAGAATAAATGCAGAAGAGTTTAAACAGGATATATCATTGTGCTAATGTGATCATCAGAAAGGTGGAATTGTCTCCAGCAGAAAAGCAAGGTTCCATATCTCTTGTTCAGAATCATAGAGGCCCTGGCGCATGGACAAGCACCAAGTATTGTCTCACAGTGAATAGCAGGGGAATAACTACTGTTTGGGGTGGGGGAGGGATACTTTTTTTCTTATTAGAAAAGTTTGCATATTGGAAACACAGCGAATCACTGGTACTTCTTCAAACACCTGTTTTCTTGGTCATCATCACTACAGCCAACGGGCCAAGTGGAACAAATCACAAATGGAGTCCATAGATACCTTCTATACATCACCATATTTATTTATTTTTCTTTCATAGTTTATTGTCAAGTTGGTTTCCATATAACACCCAGTGCTCATCCAAACAAGTGCTCTCCTCCATGCCCATCACGCCCCTTTCCCTCTCCCCCACCTCCATCAGCCCTCAGTTTGTTCTCAGTATTCAAGAGTCTCTCATGGTTTGCCTCCTTCCTTCTCCCCAACTATTTTTCCCCTTCTCCTCCCCCATGGTCCTCTATTAAGTTTCTCCTGATCCACTTATCAGTGAAAACATATGGTATCTGTCTTTCTCTTCCTGACTTATTTTGCTCAGCATAACACCCTCGACTTCCACCCACTTTGCTACAAATGGCCAGATTTCATTCTTTCTCATTGCCATGTAGGATTCTGTTGTATAGATAAGCCACATCTTCTTGATCCATTCATCAGTTGATGGACATTTAGGCTCTTTCCATGTTTTGGCTATTGTTGAGAGTGCTGCTATGTACACTGGGGTACATGTGCCCCTATGCATCAGCACTCCTGTATCTCTTGGGTAAATTCCTAGGAGTGCTTTTGCTGGGTCATAGGGGAGTTCTATTGTTAATTTTTTGAGGAACCTCCACACTGTTTTCCAAAGGGGCTGCGCCAGTTTACATTCCCACCAACAGTGTAAGAGGGTGCCCATTTCTCCACATCCTCGCCAGCAACTATAGTCTCCTGATTTGTTTATTTTAGCCACTCTGACCAGCATGAGGTGGTATCTCAGTGTCGTTTTGATTTGTATTTCCCTGATGATGAGTGACACTGAGCATCATTTCATGTGTCTTTTGGCCATCTGGATGTCCTCTTTGGAGAAGTGTCTGTTCATGTCTTCTGCCCATTTCTTCACTGGATTATTTGTTTTTAGGGTACACATCACCATTTTTAAAGTGTCCTCCTTGTTACTGGCGACATTATTCTCAGATATATTTTGTCCAAACTCCTTTGTACTTTGTACAAATGTATTTCACATCTTGAACATTTATATTACATACACATGAAATCTTTTTTCAACTTCACAAATAACTGAGATAAATACTCAAAAGATAAGTTCTCATACTGGAGAAGGCAATGAAGTTAGTAACTCTTTTTAAAAAGATTATTTAGGGAAACTAAAGCAAAAATAAACTTTTGGGACTATACACAAATAAAAAGTTTCTTCATAACAAGGGAAACAATCAGCAAAACTAAAAGACAACCTACCAAATGGGAGAAGATATTTGTAAATGACATAGCCTATAAAAGGTTAGTATCCAAATTATGTAAAAGAGCTGATACAACTCAACAATTAATCCAATTAAAAATGAGTAGAAGACATGAGGATGAACAGAATTTCTCCTAAGAAAACATCCAGATGGCTAAACAGACACATGAGAAAATGTTCACTATCATTCATCATCAGGGAAATACAAATCAAAACCACAATAAGATGTCACCTCTCACCTGTCAGAATGGCTAAAGTCAACAACATAAGAAACAACAAATGTTGGCAAGATTGTGGAGGGCAAAAAAAAAAAACATTGTGCACTGTTGATGGGAATGCAAACTGGTGCAGACACTGTGAAAACCAGTATGGAGTTTCCTTAAAAAGTTAAAAATAGAACTACCCTATCCTTCAGTAATCACACTACTGGGTATTTACCCAAAGAATATGAAAACACTATTTTGAAAAGATGTATTCACCCCTATGTTTATTGCAGCATTGTTTACAATAGCTAAGATATAGAAGCAGCCCAACTGTCCATTGATAGACGAGTGTGTAAAGAAGAGGTGGAATAGGAATATCATAATATTACTCAGCCATAAAAAGAATGAAACTTTGCCATTTGCCACAACATGGATGGATCTAGAGAGTATATTCTAAATGAAATAAGTCAGTCAGAGAAAGACAAATACCATGTGATTTAAGAAACAAAACAAATGAGCAAAAGGAAAAAGAGAGAGAGAGAAAGATAAACCAAGAAAGAGACTTTTAACTATAGAGAAAAAACTGATGGCTACCAGAGGAGAGGTTGATAGGGGGATCAGTGAAAAAGGTGAAAGGGATCAAGAGTGCACTTGTCACGATGAGCACTGAGTAATATATAGAATTGTTGAATCACTATACTGTACACCTGAACCTAATATAACACTGCATGTTACCTGACTGGAATTAAAATAATAAACAATAAAAACAAGAAAGATATTGTAGTTTCACAAATCCTGTCCTCTTGTTGAGTTTAGACCTTAACCTATGGTTTCATCCATGGCTACTTTTTCGGAAAGCACATTGCTTTTTTGAAGAGTCATCCTATGATATGCCATTATATACATATATGACAAGTATATGTAAATATATAAAATCTTTTGTGTCATCATATAACAGTCATCCTGTACATATCATCCTATAGTATGCCAGTATATTATATTGTTTCTATTAATTCTCCTGTAAAGAAAAGGGGTTGAACAAATAAAGACAACTCCTTGGGTTGTTTCTGAATTCTGGCCCTGTCAGTAAATAGTTCTGTTTGTCTCTTGGAATCAAATGCTCTTTCCCATCTTTACCAACCTTCCTCTTGTGTTTCCAACTCAGTATACTTTCTTTCTCTTTTTCTTTATGTTTTAATATCACCTTTTCTTTAAACCGAGGTTAAGGCTCACTAAACCCAATGACTTTTCCTGAGAGGCCCTTGTCACTCTGAACTTTATTCTACTTCCTGTAAACATGCCCATGTACAAGGTTCCTTAAGTTTTGGGTGTATTGGTTTCATCTTCCAGGACAGTAGAACCAAAACAAATTGTGAATCTTTAGTGGAGACAAACTTGACCGCAAATATATGGACATTATTCTTAACACCACTAGAATGTAAGCAGAGGTCTTTGCTTTGTTTGTTTGCTGATGATCCAGAGTTCCTGGAACACAGAACATGCTCAATAAATAATGGTTGAATAAATGAATAGCCTGGAGTCCAAGCACACTGTCAACTGTAATTGTTCTCAGAGATAATCCTCCAGCAGAATTTCTTTGGACTTATAGGGATCATGCATAGCCACTTGACCCTTCTCTTTTCCATGTGTGGAATAGTGATTATGATCAGGTACATAGATAGTATTTGCTCACTGTCCAAAACTTTAATGATAAAATCCTCCAAGCTAATGTTGAATTCCCCACTCTAAAATCAAAATACTTCTGGGACAGAAAGTAGCCACTTTTGTTTTTGACCAGCGTTAAGATGATCAGAAATCACCAGCACCCTGTGCAGTTTAAGTCACCGTTTTGAACTGAAGTCACTGACTGGCATCACCAGCTTTTCATTATATGAACAACTATTGAATAAAATTTGTTTTTTTTTTATCCTAAGGTTGTGCTTTTCACAGGAAGACAGGCAAAGATTCATCCTTATGTTAAAAGAAACTGCAGAATTATGGCGTGTAAAGTACATCTTTTTCCATTAAGAGATTCAGGGGACTTGGCAGTTGGGAGATGATGTTTTCTCAGCATATGATTCCTTTGGAAATATTTGAGTCAGAAGCGGCTATGAGTTCACACCTGTAAGATTCCTCCTTCCTTCAATCCCCATAACTAATTTCTCAACTTATAATTGTGTTTGAATTAACTGAAATAAACCACAAGGCAACTGCTTGTCAGGGTTGCTATATCCATCGAAGGAGGCAAGTATTAAATTAGCCAGGTGACAGGGAAGAATGGGAGACCTGGTTGCCTGAAATCTATAAAACGTGTCAGTTATTTAGGGGATTCTCAGCAAAGACAAGAGAGGGGCAAAGGGGGAAGTGTTCAGGTTGCACTTCTGGGCGGAGTCCCATCTACCCTAAACCCAACACTCTGAGAACTGAAATTTGGCCCCTTTGTAAGATTAGGCTCCCCAAATTAGCTGTCTTTGGTGACAGCAAAAATACCTGCCTGTCCCCTTAAGCAAGACTCTCCACCTGAGTGGGAAACCAGAAGCATGGCCCAAGCCCAGAACAGGTGTTTAACGGGGAAGCTGAAAGGCAGCAGGCTTCCACATGCAGAACCTTTGAGAATATTGCTGTAGGGATTTGGCTTCATGATAAGCTTTTATTACGGTTAAGCAAAATTAAAGGTACATTCTATAATACTGGCACAGAAGCTGGCAAGGGCATATTTCCTGGCCCACTCAGAAATCCTAAGTTTCGTTGTAATTTTAGAAAGGGGGCAACTTTTATTGCAAGCAAAACCTGTGGTGAGAAATAATGTTTTCTTATTTTGTTTTGTTTTATTTTATTTTATATTTTGAGAAATGATGCTTAAGTTTCAGCTCGTCAAGATGTTTCCAAATATCTTGCTGTTATTCTTACCTTTTCTGAAACACATGTTTAAATATAAACTCTATCAATGTTTTCGAAATCATCTGTGGAATGTTGGAGGCAACCTCTCATTTACAGTCTTATTTTATTCACAAAGCTCCTGTGTGAGGTAAGTAGGGCAAGGGTCACTATGATCCTTATTTTATGGAAGACGAAGTGGAGGCAATGGAGGAAAAAGGACTTTATATTCCCTTTGCTGAAAGCTTTGTTTCAAGAGAACAAGTATCATCCCTTTTAAAAACTATAGTTTTTGTCAAAAGGCAAATTAGAAAATCACAGGAAGGAAGCTATAATTTTTCTACCACTTTGATCTGAATCGGACCGCCACAGTGCTTGTTCTCACTGCCCCCTGTTGTTTTCCTTTATCACTTAGTCCAGTGCAGACATATATATTTCTTGGTGTCATTTGCTCAGTTCCTTCACACTGTCACTTCTGTGTAGGCAAGCATGGTGTGTTTTTATTACATACTCGGCATCCCTGCTTGCCACATGGTAGGTGCTCAATAAATTTCTCTTTAAGACTAGATGCTTGATGAATAAACATCAGCCATATGTTTATATTTGAAAGTGTCAAAAAGCAAGAATGTGGAGAAATTAGGGTGAGTTAATTGAAGTAGAAAAGAAATAAAACCTCTCCTATTTGCTTGAGACCATTATAGTTGTATAAACAAATAACATTATGTATATCTTTTTATTTTCTTGTTTGGCTTTGCCGCTGTTTACGAACAGAAACAAGGACTAAGAGCAGAGAGCTTGTGGAGTACTGGGAGTGGTTCTAAAGGAATCATAAGCAGGACATTTAGGGCTATCCTACAAGCGAGTTAAAACCCATGGAGAAGGGGAAGGGGAGAAAAACTAGTTAAGGAGAGGGAGGGAGGCAAACCACAAGAGACTCTTAAATACTGAGAAGAAACTGAGGGTTGATAGGGGTTGGGGGAGACGGGAAGGTGGGTGATGGGCATGGGGGAGGGTACTTGTTGGGATGAACACTGGGTGTTATACAGAAACCAACCTGACAATAAATTATATTTAAAAAAATAAAAGAAACATACTAAGTAAACAAAACAAAACAAAACATGGTCTCTGTGCATCCAAGGGCTTGAAGTGTCCTGAAAAGTCACACGGTTGTGTGCTGACTTGGAGTGAAGAGATTGGAAGTGAACTTAAGGCAGTGCCCTACTATCCTGCTTGAGTGTAATGAGAAGCCACCATGGACTCTGGAGGGAAAAACAGAAGCAGAGTCAGTAACGTACTCTGTGGAAGAGGTTCAAATAGTGAGTGAGTGTTTTTTAGGTGGCTGCTCCCAGTTCTTCCCAGTCGGTATAGACTTGGTGAAGTCACTATGCCACTCTGAGCCGTCATTTCTGAGTCTGAATTGGAAAAAAAGATATTTCCAGCTCTGAAAATCTATGGTGTTTTTGTTCGTCCAAGTTTTACTTTATGTTGTGTGTCTTTTCTAGAAATTGAATTTATGTTTTCTGTTAACTGTTTTAATAAAAATTATGTTTGCATGGGGCTAAAAGTTTATATTTCTTTGTGCATTATACCTGTAGGAAGCCTAGCTGTTTAGACCATGAGACTATGGCTGTTTGGACTGGAGTCTACCTACCTCATGGTTTCTTACCTTAAATACAAATAAATGCATACAGAGAAAGTGCCTTGTAAGCCCAGGTAAGCACAGTAGTGACACAAATCCCAGGCAGATTTTTGTGAAAGAGCTTGCCTATAGTCACATGATGGGTTGGTCTCCTTATCCAAGCCCAGGGCTCTTCTAATTGTCTAATAATAAGATTACGCAGCTTCCCAATATTTGGAAAAGAATCAATGCACTTTGTGAAATCTTAAATCGCTATTAGGGACAGCTTTGGTTTGGTTCTCTTCAGGAGAAGTGATTCTAGATACTTTGATACAACAGGGTATTAGTGGTTGGAATGGGTATGGTCTGGAAGACGGGCCAAGAGGTTGGCCAGGGCCACAGGTCAAACGGGCTATAAGTTGAGTCCAACCAGAAGAGGAAGAGGATGCCAAAATAGTGTGGGGACGGGAGGTTAGGCAGGCAGAAAGCCACTCCACTCATTCAATAAGTACTTGACAAGCATTTCCTACATGTACAGCATTCCCGATCACCAGGGCCTTTACAACGAACTCTATGACTACTTACCTGATTGTGTTGTAACCATTTCTGTCCATGTTAGTCTTCCCTAATGGTCTGGAATCTGTGAGAACAGGGACTGGTTCCTCTCTGTAACATTCCTTTTTGTCCCTCATTCACTCAAGTACAGTGCCTGGCACATCATAGGTGACTGTCTACAGTATTAGACAAATGTTCATGATTATTACTGTAACCATTGCTGCTTTTGTTTTAACTACTGTTATTTGAAAGAACTATGTAATTAATTTATTGGTAAGTCATAATTTTTTTAAAGTTTATTTATTTATTATCTTAAAATTTTTTTAATGTTTATTTTTGAGAGACACAGAGAGTGTATATGATGGGAGAGGGGCAGAGAGAAAGGGAGACACAGAATTCAAAGCAGACTCCAGGCTCTGAGCTGTCAGCACAGAGCCTGACACAGGGCTCAAACTCATGGAAGGTGAGATCATGACCCGAGCCGAAGTCAATTGCTTAACTGACTGAGCCACCCAGTCCCCCCTATTTATTTATTTTTGAGAGAGGGAGAAAACATGGGGGAGGGAAGGGGCAGAGAGAGAGGGAGAGAGAGAATCCTAAGCAGGCTCCATGCTGATAGCGCAGAGCCTGACATGGGGCTCAAAATCAGGAACCTTGAGATCATGACCTGAGCTGAAATCAGGAGTCAAGAGTCAGACACTTAACAGGCTGAGCCACCCAGGTGCCCAGGGAAATTGAACTTTAATTGCCCATAACAACCAATTTAGAGAAAATACCAGAGGGAATCAGGATATAATTATTTAATGAGGTATTGTTTGATCTTACTCAACAACACACTTGCCTTTATTAAGCAATAAAACTCGGATTCTAACACCTATATAAATATTGATGAAAAAGATTCTCCCCTTCAATGAATTGTCTATGGAAGGACTGACAAAGGTGTGCATTGAGACTAACTTGTGTATTTGAAAACTTTAGCTCTTTACAATGTAGCTTTCTAAATCCAAGATTCAGGACTATTCTGTTATGATGCCTAGTGGATAATGCCAGGGACCCTGCCATGTGACCTTACAACCCTACAAGCTATCTTGAAACCTCACAAATTTATCCATATCTTCCTATTGGTTTTTTTTTATAGTTTTGCTGTATGCATCAAAATCATTTCTTGCACAACACCAACCTTCTCAGTGATCTGTATGTTTAAAATAGAAAGGATTGGGGCGCCTGGGTGGCTTAGTCGGTTAAGCGTCTGACTTTCGCTTAGGTCATGATCTCGCAGTTCGTGGGTTCGAGCCCCACGTCGGGCTCTGTGCTGACTGCCAGCTCAGAGCCTGGAGCTTGTTTCAGTCTGTGACTCCCTCTCTCTCTGACCCTCCCCTGCTCACGCTGTCTCTCTCTCTCTCTCTCTCTCCTAGAAATTAAAAAAAAAAAAATAAATAAATAAAATAAAATAGAAAGGATTGGGACTAAAGCTTAATGTCTCCTTCTTGGAAACCGTATAAACACTTAACATAAAAGAATTTGGTGTATGACCCACAAGAATACATAAGAATAGTTCTGTGGGGCCTCTTTCCCTATTTATAAAATAATTTATACACATACACTCATAATACATATTTTATATATGCTTTTAGGGTTTCCCCCCCAAGAAATCCCGTGTACAAGGACACGGGTGTTGAAGGCAAGTAATGATATAATTTTGGTCTTTATGATTCCAAACACCAGTAATTTTTTTTCCAGGGCCTTTCCACGGAGCGTCTAATCCTCTATCCTCCTCGCCATCTTAGGCTAGTTGCTGTTCCTGTCCACAAGAGATGAGCAGCAATACCATTATAGGATTCCCTAACAAAAGACTTCCACAGTCATTTTCTAGCATCTTGGAGATTGACAAGGTCCCCTCCTGTTTTCCAGGCCCATTTCCCCCCCTATTCCTGGTGATTTCTTTTCTTATACACCAGAAAGAAAGCACCTCGCTGAGTGATGACCTCTCTGGCTACATGGATACCTGCTCGAAACAACAAACCTCACGTGCTAAAACTGCTCCTTGATGTGTTGGGATTGGTGTGATGGTCCCTGTTTGATATACTGGGCTGCTTGGAGCTGCCTTTAAAAAAATCAATCCATATTAAAAATAAAAGTTCCTTTTGAAAATTACTCTTCATATTTCTTTGGGGCAGTTGTGCCACAAACCAGCTAAAAGTGCTGAAAAGTGTCATATAATAAAGCCACCGGGACTCTAACAGGCCAGGGAAGGAGAACATGTCTTGAGTAATTACAACAATTTTTAGTTTTCAATCGATGATTCAGCTTATCAGTAATTTCTGGTTTGTTTTCTGGTTTAGAAGACTGAAAACTTTTAATTTTTTTAACATTTATTTTTGAGAGACAAAGAGACAGAGCATGAGCAGGGAAGGGGCAGAGAGAGAGTAAGACACAGAATCTGAAGCAGGCTCCAGGCCCTGACCTGTCAGCAAAGAGCCTAATGCAGGGCTCGAGCCCACAAACCATGAGATCATGCCCTGAGCCGAAGTGGGATACTTAACCAACTGAGCTACCTAGGCACCCCTAGACTGAAAACTTTTAAAAGATTTTCAAGATGCCAATTTTAATTTCTGTGCATTTTCTTTCAAATTGGTAAGTATAAATGTTTTTTTTTCCTGTTTTAGAAAAGTATGGGTAATAATTACCTATGAACTCATCACAGGGAGTGACTATTCATTCTCAAAGTTAATTACAATTTCTCTAACACTTTATCTTCTTTCCTTTTACTGGTCATTTTTGCTAGTAGATTTTCTGTTTCATTTTGTGTACAATGTAAATAATATACACCAAAAATAATTTGAGGAAAAAATGCACATTTTTTAAAGAGAGTACAATCTTTAGAAAAAGAAAATAATGTGGGAAATATTTTTAGTAATCTTTTGTTTCTATCTTCAACTGGAGAGAATGTATGTTTCTTAAACACACACCTTTAATCAGATATATTTACTTGCATGTTTATATACAGACTCTAATACATACACATACACTTGGTTCATGTTTTTAAAAATGTTTTTTGATAGCCTTATTCACATGACTCAGTTCAAATATGAATGTGCCAGGTGTGGAGGCTCAGAGCTCATTGATGAGGTGGTTCAGGCAAACAGCCAAATGAGAGAGTAACTAATGGTGAGCAGGTGTGTTGGTTTAATGGGCCAGATAGAGGCTCTAACTTGAGTAAAGTTGTTGCAGTGCTCTAACCACAGGTAAAAGTTTGGTTGGTTTTCTTTCACAAGCTGGTGAATATGTGGGAATGTGAGGACTGCTCCTGCTATAGACTGAAAGGATTAAGACAAATTTAAGGTAGGATGTGAAAAATGTAGAAAAGCATATGTTCAGCCTTCACTTGAATAAAAGAATGTTCCTATCAGCCTAAAGAATTAAGTTTTAAAAAAAAGCATCATAATTGCACAGAGATCAATGAAGTGTTTCACAGATTTATAATGGGATTTAAGCAATAATCAAGTCTCAACTCCTCCGAATGGTTCAAGGCTTCCCATAAACCAAATTTCCCATGCTGACTTGACTTCAGCTTCTCCAGTTCCCTATTCTGATCTGACCCAGTGAAATGAGATGCCTTTCTCCTCAAATTGTGTTCCTCTGTACCCATGGCTGTCTCTCCAGAATGCCTCCCCTGCATGCAAATGATGTGGTCCCTGCCCTGAGTCTTTTTCAGGCTAGTGTGGTGCAAGGGGTATGGGCTCACTAAGTCGGATGGAATTGGGTTTGAATCTTGACTCATCTATTTATTAGCTACATGACCTTGAGGCTACATAATTCTCAGTCTCCTCCTCTGTAAACCAAAGATGATAGAAATGATTGCCCCTATCTTAATAGAGAGCTATAATAATACTAGGTGTCACTTATTTGAGAGCTCATGTGTCAATCTAATTTTCACAATAATCAATCAGGGTAGTTGTTTCAATGCCCATTTTCCAGATGAGAAAACTGAAGCTCAGAGAGGTTAGGGAACTTACATCACAGAGCTGGAAATCAGCAGAGATAGACTTCAAATCAAAATAGTGTTTGTTTTAACTGTTCCACAGCTAATATTTTTCCCCCTCTACGTCATTATTTCTTCACCTTCCCTTATAGAGTTACACTGAGGCTCATAAATGGTGTAGATAAGGTATTTAGAACTTAGCAAGCACTTAATAAAGTTTTTCTTATTATCCATTTCTCTCAGCTTTGCTCCCTTTTAATCAGTCTCTACATCTTGGTATTAGCTTTACCTAATATATAAATATGCACTTATATAATATATAGGTATTTTTTTTTTTAGTTAATTCATTAGGGGATCTTACATTCCTATGTGGCTGGCTTGACCCCTAGACAAAGTAGGCTGCTTGTGAGGTGTGGTTTACAGGAAATGCTTTCTAGGATCCCAATGCCTCCATCTTGGTGAGTGGTGTCGTGCCTTTCATTCTATGATTAATATGTGCTTAAATATGCAAAGTCCCCAGAGAATACTTTGAAATCAAAGCATTCATTCAAACTAGCATTTACTGAGTACCCAGTAGATATTAGGAACTGTCATAGGCAACAGGCATCTTAGATGAGTAAGATGAGTTTCCTTTCCATCTGATAGTTCGAATTCAGTGCAAGGACAGAAACTAACTGCCTGCACCTGTGCTGACTGATAGGGTGGCATGAGCCACATGCTGCTACTGAGTGCTTTACATGCACAAAGATGTACTCAAAGTGTAAAATTCACACTGGGTCTCAAAGATGTACTAGGAAGAAATAATATAAAATACCTCATTTATAATTTTTGCAACAATGATATGTGGAAATGAGGATTTTTTTCTTCATTGGATTAAAAACTATATGATTACGACACATTTTAATGTGGCTACTAGAAAGTTTTATATTCCACACGTGGCTCCCATTGCAGCTCGTGTTCTATTTCTACTAGACAGGGCTGGCCTCCAGTACTGGGGAGGGTTTCAAGGATGAGTTAGCGATTACCATTTGTATGTATTTCATTTGACAAAAATTGGATCATGCTGGTAATAACTGGTTTGTAACTATGTTTTTCCCCCACTTAATAAAATATATGGATGTCATTCCATGGTCGGATGGTGGTTCATTATACAGATGGCTCATAATTGATTTAACTTGGGTCTGTGAGCAGTTATGGATTTGAGTGGCCTACAAGAACTAGAAGGATTAGAACTTCTATGGAGTAGAGGTAGGGTATCACAGTAGAGGGGATCTATAAGTCTGTGTGGGCAAATGACTCATTTGAGAGATGAACAAACTGAGAGCCAGGGATGATGAGTGACTTTCTTTTCATTTTTTTTTTTTACAAAGTTTAACATTTTAAGTGTTTCCTGGGTACCATGTCCCATGCATCTTCTTCATTTTATCCACGACCTTCATGATCATTTATTAGGTAGACACTATTGTTATTTCTATTCAACAAATGGGGAAACCAAGGCCTATGGGGGGAGGGGTGTGTCATAAAGCCAATAGTGGCAGAGCTGAGACTTGACCCAAATCGATTTTGTAGCAGACAGAACTTTGAAGCACTGCACCAGCAACTCCCTAGATATTTAGACTGAATAAACTAATCACTTTAATGGAAAAAGAAAAAAACAGAGGCATACTCATTTTATTTTAGCAATAAAACAACAACTACTGCTACGGCTTCTATCACTGTCACTTATAATTATCATTTTGAAAAAGTAAGAAGTGTTACAATTTTAAAAATGAATACGTTTAGTTTTATTTATAAAAAACACCTGACTTCACATATTTTTCAGGTTTTACTGTGGATTGGCAAAAACACGGCTGCAGGTATTGAGCTGGGCCTGGTAGGAGGGAATGGCGCGGGACTCAACAGGAGAAACTCGGAGCACACAAAGGCCACTGGCGAACCATCACCAGGTTCAGATCGCCGGACCCTCTGCACGTTCTTAATGTGCCGCAAAGAAGTGCCAGCCTTTGTTACTGTTGTCCTGGTTAATGTAAGGTACTTTACTCCATAGGTCCTTTATTGCACCTGATCTGTTTGGGGCAGCCGTGTCCATGGAGATGAACAGTTGTTTTTCCATTTTGTTTACTCTGGAAGAGCATACATCATCAAGGTAGAGTCCTTGGCCGTCAAGAAGCTGGTTTATTTTGCTGCCTTGTATTTAGGAGCAGGCTGATGAGACAGATGTGCTGCTTTTGCCATCACTACGTTAACTCTGCTTTTATATACAGTTGGCATCTTCTTACCCTGCTATCCTTTGCCAGCCAAATAATTTTAATTCCCGATGCAAATACAGTTCTTCTGTGGCTTGATGTCTCATCAATTGGAAGTCTCCTAGAGACTATAGGATTTAGTTGGTATGACACAGATTTCTGTTATTCTCTCTCTAATGTGTCATCATATCATTCATATTTAATGATTATTAGATGGCGAGTATCTTTAAAGAGCTTTTAGTTTGTCCAGAGATAAGTAATTACAAATGTTATTATCAATAAGCTTAACATTGCTATTGTTTTTGTGTTGACATCATTGCGACAGAACTCATGTCTAATGGTTTTGAATTAGGTAAAACAGCAAAAACAATCAAGGTTAAGTATTAGAAAAAGGCTCCACCGTATTTAAAATAAAACTCAAGTGAAAAGGATTGGTGAGAAAAAGAGGAACGATGTGACAATGTGACTTTGTATCAGTGCTGGTGAGCGCTTCTTGGGTACTGCTCAGAAAAGCATGTACTAGAGTAAAAATAAAATGTTTGCTACTTTTATTAATTATAAAAGAAGTTTACTTTACATTTCGTGTTTTTAGTTATAACAGTTTAAATCAATCTTAGATAATTGAGTTCTTACAGGAGACCTCCATTCAACTGCACGTCGAGTATAATAAATGTTAAATGATGCCAACATTTTAATCTTTCTCCATTTGGGAAATTGGAGTTCTAGTCCCAATTTTTCCATAACTGTTTTTTAATTGATGAAGGAAATTTTTCTTTTATCCCAGGGTTACTAACCTTCCTCAGCCTTTTGTGTATTCCCCAATCAAAAGGTTTTTGATTATCTAAAGAAATGACACCCACTGGTTCGCCTTTATAGATCATTTTGTTACCTCTTTCAAAGCATCTTAACAGGTTGGGGAGCCCAGATTTACCCTAACAAAAGCCAGGCTGGTCGCTCCCTTTTGTAACCTCCTCCTCGAAGCAATTTATAACTTTCCCTTCAGTGCACGGCTGAATTGGTTATACTGGGATCCGAGAGCAGCTGTGGGGGGTCCTGGATTGTTTTCAGAGGTCATCAGAGAATCTTTCTAGAAAATTATGACAGCACTGAAAATTCTCAGCGCCCAGAAGGGTAAAGAGAAAAACTTTTTTTTAAAACCTTGTTGATTTCTGCTTGTTATTTAATCTTTTTAATGATTTTCAACTGCTGAAATTTAGGTTGTGTCAGGAGTTATCTTAGGTTTAGTGTAGCTGCATAATAAGAATGAGAGGAAAGGTTAAGTGAGAAAGATTGTTAGAGGGAAAAGGTAACCTGAGGGCACAGCCTTGGAGAGGAGAAGGCAGATTGCTAGAATTTATAATTCTTAAAAGATATTTTTTTGAGTTTTGTTTTGTTTTTGAAATTTGAATTTAAAATCGTAGGAATTGTTAGGCTAAAGGCAAAACTCATGCTACTGATGAATTTTAAAAGGCATGCAAAAAGTAATTCATTTCTTTCCTTTTTTTTTAATTGCCCAGTTACACACAAATGCTCTCTTTGAAAATATCTTAAACGAAAAGACACATATAGGTGGAGAGTTGCTCTTGGTCTTCCATTCTTTTTCTTCAAGGAAGCCATTGCCATCAGTTTGAGATGAACTCTTTCAGTTCACAGAAAATACATTTTCAGTATTATACAGATGGGTCCATACTGTATACTTTTTTGCTTTATAATATGTCTTGGAAACCTTTACATGTTAATACATGTAGATCTACTGTATTCTTTTTAAGGGTCGTGCAATATTTCATAGCATAGTGGATATACTAGAAACTACATAACTAGTGTCCAGTTCATAGACCCCAGTGTCTATGTTTATACATTTTTGTTATTACAAGCAATAGTGCAATTAATGTACTTCTCCCAAACACTCTGTGTGCACACAAGTGAGTATCTGTAGAATTTCCTAGAAGTAGAAGAGCTGGTCTCATTCACTCTTAACAAACTTAGCATACTGAAATATGCTAACGGATCTGCCTGCTTCTGTGACTGTTGCCCAGGTAGCACACAAATAGTTATTTCTGAAAATGTAAATTTTGTTGCTTTTCTGCTTTAAACACTTGAAAGGCTTTGAGTTATTTCAGGGCATTGACTCAACTCCTTGATATGGATCCTGCCTCAGGCCACTGCCTCTCCCTCCACCCCAGCCCACCAGCCCATTTCTCATGTCTGTCTGTCTGTCTTTCTTTCTTTCTTTCTTTCTTTCTTCCTTCCTTCCTTCCTCCCTTCCTCCCTCCCTCCCTTCCTTTTCTTTCTTTCTTTCAATGTTTATTTACTTTTGATAGAGAGCACCAGCAGAGGAACGGCAGGGGAATGGCAGAGGAGGGGGTGGGGAACAGAGGATCCAAACCAGGACCATCACTGACAGCAGAGAGCCTGATGGTGGGCTCGAACTCACAAACTGTGAGATCATGACCTGAGCTGAAGTTGGATGTTCAACCAACTGAGACACCCAGGCATCTCATTTCTCACGTTTTCTTCTGCTCCACCCAAAAGAATCTACTTTCAGTCCTCCAATTTCCTCAGCCTCTCTTTCATACACATAGACGTATTTATGCCGCAATTCCCTCTGGACCCTGCTCTCAGCTCCCAAATCTTACTCATCATTAGATATCAGCTCGAAATGATTTTCTCCAGGAAACATCCCCGAAACCCAGCCTGCACCCCCACCCCCACCCAGGCATGCTCAGGCACGGACTCCCCAGTTAGAGTCCCTGTGCATATCCTCTCCCAGTACTCAATTCCCCACCTCGCAGTTGCCTCTTTATGTGAATCCCCCACAAATCCCCTGTCGTTTTCATGTCTTTT
This sequence comes from Crocuta crocuta, assembly GCF_008692635.1. NCBI lineage: Eukaryota > Metazoa > Chordata > Mammalia > Carnivora > Hyaenidae > Crocuta > Crocuta crocuta. The sequence continues at coordinate 19,066,346 of NW_027528417.1, forward strand.
ACCCTGTTCAGTGATGTCCACAGTATCACATCAGGCACCATAAAATTCTGAAGTATCTCCTAACTTCTAAAGAGCATTAAATTATTTCATAGAGCCTAGCACAGCACATGGCATTATAAAAGGCATTTCTCTGAAAGGGTGTTCTTGAGGAAACTGGAGATTTGTTGAAAGTGAAAGTTAAAGCAGATTCACAGAATTACAGTGCTGGAAGAGCACTTGGAAATCATCTAGTTTCTTGCTAGTCAAAGTGTGCTCTGTGGACCCGAAGCATCGCATTGCCAAAAAGCTTGTCAGAAAACCCTCATCCCTGACCTAGTCAGTCAGAATCTGCATTTTAATAAGCCCCCAGGTGATTTGCTGACACGTTGAAGAATAGAAAACATTACTCTGGTTCCCAGTTTACCTTTACATTCAAATCATCTTGAGAGTTTTTTATAAATTACCTCTCCCCCTCAGAGTTTCTGATTCTGTTTGGTCTAGGGAAGAGCCAGGCAGGTTACTGTTACTGCGTTTTAATTCCCAAGTAGTTCCCAAGTGTAATAGCCAACTCCTAACTTGGGCCCTCTTCTGCTATGATTTTGATAAGGATATTGCAGATAGCAGTTCAATGGCCAAATTGTGATAAGAGCCCATATTTCCTTATTGTGGGCCTGTGTCCTTTCCTTGATATCAGTAGTCTCTGAACAATCACTCAGAAACCCTGTAAAGGATCTTCTAATAGCCACACTCCATTTTTCAGAGGGAAAACTGAAATTGTCTAGGGTGGGTTCATGGCAACAGGACGATAAATCAGATCCAAAAAGTTTCCTTTGCTCTCTCTCTCTCTCTCTCTCTGCAGTTCTTATCACTAAACATTCTGTCAGATAAGATCCTTTGACTCTGCTCAGGGTTTGGGGTCAAATCACTTGTCAATGAGTCTGTAGATTCATCTTCTGACAAGGAAGAAAGGTCACCCCTCTTTATCATTGAACCTGAAACATACCTGTAATAAACAGTTGCCTAAAAATGTGCTCTTCATAGAAGGCTATCTTTTAAATTCCAAGTCTCAAAGAAGGGGCACAGTCTTCAGAAGCATAAATGAAACCCCAGATAATTTGACATCTGCACCTGAAACCAGCAAGTTTGCTGCTGGGCTTTGATTCCTAAAGAAAACTTTTGCCTGAGTTCTTATTTACTCCTCAAATGCTGCTGTTCTCAGCAATTGGAGATCAGCCCCCACCTCTGATGCAGGTGAGAATGTTTGCTGCCCAACAAGCTGGTAATCCTGGGTGGAGAAGCAAGTGCTTAGTGCACTGGTTGGGAGGGTCTCAGTGCCTTTTCCTTTGGAATGTGATATTATCACTAGATTAAGAGGCTAGACACCTGGTGAGGAAATATTAGCCTTATTCTGTCTGGGTGTTTTTGATGTCTTCCTGGATTATTGCTGGTTGGAGAATTTTCAGTTCTATTAAAGATTACATGACTCTGAACTTCTCAGAAATAAAAGTAGGAGCACAGAAAAATGTAACCATGGAAAATATACATTTAATAAGAAGACTCTCTAGACTGATAGCTATCTTTATTTCCAAAGTTTATACTGATTAGGTAGGAAATTTTCAACTGCAAATGGAAACTTCACGGTGAGGGGAAAAGCTTCAGATCAACCATTTACAAGTTGTTTTACCTGGATTCTGAGTACCCTACAGGAATAAAGAGATAAATTTCCATTCATATTCCCACACAAATGGCAAACTTTACCTTATTGTGATTATTGAAAGCACTTGAGCGTGGAGGCAGATAAAAATGAAGAATGCACATGTGCCCAAAGAGAATGTTATATTGATCCTGACTGCCAGTGATGGGAGACATGATATTTGCATGGGTTTAGCAAAGCTCAAGAAGTTAAAACTCCTTGGGATGATTGAGGAGAAAATATACACTCCCTTCCAGATGCTTGGATCAGCCTGAGGTTTCTGAGTCTGATATTTTGAGGAGGCTGCAAATTTTCCAGCTCCAACATTTATAAGTGGCCTCTCATTTAAGAAATTCGGTGGGGGGGTCAAACTGTTGATTCTGTCTGTTGAGTGTCCAATTCTTGATTTTGGCTCAGCTCATGATCTTATGGTTCGTGAGTTCGAGCCTCACGTCAGGCTCAGTGCTGAGCAAGGAGACTGATTAAGCTTTTCTTTCTCTCTCATTCTCTCTCCTCCCTCTGCTGGCTCCCCCCCCATCCCACCCCCCCACCCNNNTCTCTCCTCCCTCTGCTGGCCCCCTCCCCATCCCACCCCCCCACCCCACCCCGCTCACACTCTCTCTCCATAAATAAATAAATAACTCAGTGGAGAGGAAAATAATCTGAGTAGAAAGTGACTAGATATATAGAAGATCTTTTTGTTTGTGTTTCACTACTTGACAATTTCTTTGAAGAATTATTATGGAATCTTTTTCTAACACTCCCTCATATTCTTGTGTGAAGTCAAAACCTGAATAGAAAAAAGGAAAGGAAGAAAGAAATGTGATGACATAAAATTTCTCAAAACTTACAAACAACAGTAAACCAGTCCATTGAAGCAGGTGAGTTTTTGTTGTTGGTCAATTTTCTTTTTAAATGAAATATTATAGCCTTATAGAAAAGTACACTGTTACTCAACAATTAGTCTTCTCAACATTTCATCATATTTGCTTTGAATTGTTTTTAAGAAAGAAATGTTTATAGATACAAGTACAGTCCATGTGTACCCTTCTGTTACCATGTTCACTATGCTATAGTAATTTTATTGTCTTACTACACATGTTTGTGTCAATTATCATTAGATAATATTGCTTTGTATGATTTAAATTTTTTAAAAAAATATTTATTGATTTTTGAGAGAGAGACATATACACACACAGAGCATGAGCAAGGAAGGGGCAGAAAGAGAGACACAGAATCTGAAGCAGGCTCCAGTCTCTGAGCTCTCAGCACAGAGCCCAACATGGGGTTCGAACCCATAAACCATAATATCATGGCCTGAGCCAGTCGGAAGCTTAACCAACTGAGCCACCAGATACCCTGGTTTTATATAATTTTAAAGTTTATGGACATGGTAATACATCAAATATATCTTTGTACCAATGTTATTATTTTTTGCTTCGAATTGTATTTGTGAGAATCTTTTCTATGTTGATCCACATAGCTCTAGTTAGTTCATTTTACCTCACCTGTTATATGAATGTGATATATTTCCATTCCTCTGCTAATGATGAGGACTTGTGTTGTTTTTAATTGTTCACCACATCTTTGTTCATACTAGTTTAAAGTCTTTTACATGTATCTTTATGCACAGGTATGAATGTTTCTCTAGAAATCTACCGAAGACTAGAACTGCTGCGTTGAAGTTAAGTAGTCTTCAATAGTATTGTAATATTGCCAACGTAGTAGGACTTTTTACTCCCAAAGAAACATATCATAATTTTGAATTCCAGTAGTATAATTTAATATGCTTTAATAAGTCCCATAATACAACGTGGATTTGCACTCTCTAGCATGTGTCTGGGGCATATGCTCAGCTCTCTGACCTCAGTATCCAATATAGAAATTATTTGTGACGTCTTCTTCCTCTGTAATGAGCACATGTGCTTTTCTTCCCTTCCCCCAAGCTTTTGACAGTAGGAAGAACAAAATGCTTAAACCTGCCTGGCTAAAACATTTTCACCTCTAAAATGACAGTTACAAAAAACTAGCTCAAATGAATCAAAATTATAGGCAGGGATCCCATAAGATTACATTAAGAAATTTTAACCCAAAGACTTGTTTAGGAAAAACAAAGCCAATTAGAGGGCAGGAGTAGGGGGAAACTGTATTATATTTTGAGCTAACTTCTACTTTTAAAGATGGAAAACAAAACTGAGGGTTGGAGGGAGGTATGTGGGGGATGGGTATCAAAGAGGGCACTTGTTAGGATGAGCACTGATATTGTATGTAAGTGATGAACACTAAATTCTACTCCTGAAACCAATATTACACTATATGTTAAATAATTAGAATTTAAATAAATATTTGGGGTAAAAAACTCCAACTTCAAGGTTTCAGTTGTAGGAAGAAATCTAATACTAGTGTATTAGCTAGCTAAAATTATCTTGTGTTTGGTCCCATCTTCGGGTACTTTTAGGTAGCTGGGTCAGAGAAAAAGGCCTAGAGGCATTTTCAAAATACAATAACATTTTCTCATCTCACAAACAGAGAAATCAAGGTTTTCTTTTACATATGCCTTTTTGGTAATATTTAGCTTACAGTTCCCAGGATAGATAGATTCATTAAAATCCATTTCTTCAGTCAAACTGAGCCTAAAGCACATCATGTTAGTGACAACTCCAATAAAGTTAAGGACAATGAAAGAGAGGAAAAAGAGTTGTGTTATTTACACTCAGTATTTCTACATTTTTTTTTAAATTTCTAGATCTCTGGTATTTCCAGGTCATTGAAGTGGAGTAGTTAATAGAAGAGTGTTGGACCTTTGCCACCACTCCAGAACTTAAAGGTCTTCACTGACTCAATAAATGAACAATCAATACATGCATATATCTGCAATGCAAACTGTATTCATTAAATCATGCATATATCACTGATTCTTTTTTCAAAAAGTTACATTTATTTTAATTAATGTATACTTAGAAGTTACTTGCAAAGGTGTATATTGGGAAGAAGAGAAGTAGAATATTTGCTGGACCAAGTTGGAGTGTTCAGAAAAGCTCCCATACCCCCAAGTCTACTCTTGATTTCTTTCCTCACCCCTAGCACCAATACTTCCCTGCTATTCCCTGCTTTGAAATAGGAAATAGTAATGTAAATAAAACCTCACTTAGGGGTCCAGATCCTTTGCTCCTATCCAATCTTTACTCTGGGCCTCAACTGGATATATCCCTATTTTACTCACTCTCACATGGTAGTTGTGCCTGTAATGGTGCTTCTTCAGTGAACTGAGTAGTTGTGAATTTGGCTGTGTTCTCAGTAACAGAAAATTTGATGCATTTTGGTGGAACTCATCTTTCATGATCTAACAGTACAACTGAAAAGCGTAAGAAGTAACAGCAGGTTACTGCAGACCATCTGTTTACAGACCAAGAGAAGACAACTGTTTGTATTGATGCTTTACCACTGTAAGGTGTCCAGTCTTTCCACCCTAACCTCGAATTGCTCCTTAACCCCTGAACATGTTGTGTTCATTTTTCTTTTACCACTAAGACTTTAAAAAGCAAGTTGTCATACTCTGAACTTTCCTCCCTCTTATATCCTGCTATTCAAATCCTACCCATTCTTCAAAGTTAAGCTGAACCCCACCATCTCCTTTGACCATTCCTCAAAGAGAACAACTCACAGTTCTGGAGAGTTATAGTAGAACTTCTGCCTGGATATCTCGGCTGCTCAGTTGACATATAATCATGTGCTGTTTTGCATTAGCAATTTACGTCCTGTAGTTTTCCGTTGCCCCAGTAGACTGTGAATCAATACCTCGGGGGTAGGAGCCATACGTGTTTCCTACTTCTCTCTTCTCTAGCCGTCCTCTGGGGCTACTGGGTATTTTTTTTAATTAATTAATTGTTTCTTCGTCTTGGCATTTAACTTGCCATAGGTTTAGGTCTTTTCTCCCTATGGAAATATAAACATCTTAACAAAAACCATAGCTAAGATCTTTGTGTTCCACATACAGCCATTGATCAATTAACAGTTCTTGATCAAATGAGAATATCATGCCTCTGAAAAAAGGGTGTGCATGATTCATTAGTTTAAAGAGCACTTTTTTCTCAAGGATTTTGTCATGGAAAAGGTGAGGGACACAACTTCCTATCTTTAATCTCAAGACAAGTCAGTTCTTCAGGCTCCAATGGCCATGTTGGATCGTTTCTTTTCCAAGTGTAAGGATAAATCTATTACAGATAATAGACCTGAAGCTCAGAGGTATTAAACCTTTGTCCAGCTTCACAGCTAGAAAAGGACAGAGATGCGATAGAAAGTTCATTTTGCTTGGGTCCTCTAGACCCAAATCCCAAACCCCTTACATTACATCATACTGCTTTGCCTTCAGAAATTTAATTTTGTTGGAAGGGTCTTAGGACAATTAATGTATCTCCAGGTTGATAGAAAAACCTCAAGCTGGACCCAAGTCTACTTAAACTTGATGGAGGAGCCATTTCAGGCTCTTGAAAAAAGCTGTTGTATATTCACTGAAGAACTTGGGACTGGTGAGGAAGTCTTTTGACATGAAAAAAGCAAATACTGACATCAGTTTCAATGGCAAGTATTGCTCTTCAATTGTTATTCTTTAACTTTATTATTGTAACTTTATGTTCTTAAGCACTTGCTTAAGAACTTTTTTTCATTAGTTATATGCCCCTTGGATTGCCCAATAGAATTGACCTCCGGGACAAAAATTTTCTCCCTACCCTTTACCACCCCCCTCAATCCCAGATAGTGTATAGAATACTAACCTTATTTCTAAAATTATCTGTTAATTTGAAGGGAAAAAATATAATCCCTGGATTTATACAGGGATTCATGGACTTGTTTTAGAACTGCAAAAAACCTCACGCATTAGTGAAGCTGAGTCACTTGATCAAGGTCACAGAGTTAGCTAACCTCTTAGTTAAAGTGTAGACCTAAAATGGACCCTAGAGATCATCTAATTCAACCCCTTCATTTTTCAGACAAGTTAACAGTTACACACAATTCCAATACCTTTCAAGGTAAATACCTACAATGTCTTTCCACAATGACCTGGCTCCTCGTTGTAAAAATGACTGATGCTTTGTGTGCCTTTGTGTTAACTTAAGGTACATTCTTAAATATACCCACACTCCATAACTATAGTGGACAGAATTGATGTTCAGTAGCTTTTCGGAAGCCTCACCATGGAAACAAAGGTTTGGATTCCCTCAGATTGGATTTCGATGTCTTCCTCTAGAGCAGATAAATTGAGGCTCCTGCAGGCATGGGTTCTGTTAGATGAGACTTTAAATTTCAAAGTAAAAGATACTTCTCGGCAGGATATTAAAGAGTGTCATGGTGCACCATTAGCAAGGAATGCAGCCTGTCCCAATTCTCTTGGCCGACCCTTTGAAAACCTTGACTGAGGAAAAATCTTGTTCTTGGCCTCCTGGACCCTTGGAAGCTCTAAAGAAATGTAATTGCTTTTTGTAGCTAATAGACACTTAAAAATTGCTCCCAAGGAAAATATGCCTAGTCGTTGATCATTAATATAAAATAATGGAGATGTGAAAAAGTCAAAATACTTGTTTTTGAGCATAATAAGAAAATATTCTTATGCTCCAACCCCAACAGCTCTAGAAAGTCAGTTCCGTCTCTGGTAAGTAATTTTTGTTGTGTAGAGTGTGGTGCTGCTTCTGTAACTTAGAAATGTAACAGTTGCTACATGGTCAGCAATAGGGGGTAGAAGTAGAAAGTAAAGGGCGTATCCATCCTTATTTCCAAGCTGACACAACATGTTTTAAGTGGATGGTGTTTGGTTTCATTATGTTAACAGCATCTCCCTGTGTTCTTTGATGCATCGCTTCAGTGCTTAGTAATTTAGTAACAGGTTGGAAATGGGCTCAGGGTAAAATGAGCCTCTGTTACCATAGGGACAACTATCCACCTTTTACTTTTGAATTAGCATTGTAGCTGAAGGTGACATTTTGTCCCAGGGTTCAGAGAAAAAAATGAACTTACAAATTATACCATACATATAAACTTATTGAATGTACAAGTCCTTTAGAATCTGCTCTTAAAGTACTAGCTGATCAGAGATTGATAAGTCCTAATCAACTCAACGTGAAAAGTGATGTTACATTTGTGCAAAAGAAAAATATTAATATTTTCACAATGAAAATTACCTGTTCATACTTTGTACTTCTGTTAAGACTTGGCTTATCTGAGATGCAGATGGGCTGGTCTTCTAATCTTTTTTGAGGCATGCTATTAATTATTACTATCAATCTAAGGAGCTGGATGAAACCCTAGGCATAAAACAGATCAAATCCAGATTTAATATTGGGAGTATGATTTAACTTTTGTTCCATTTTTCCTGCTTATATTAGCCTTAAAGAACATCAATGATTATATCTCACTGAATCACTTACAGAAAGGGGTGCCCTTATAAATATCTGGAACAGCTACCAGATGATATAGTATATATACCATATTTATACCATTAGTGTATCTTAACAGTAACAATTTCCAAATAGCCCTTGGCTACAAAAAGCATGATTCAGCCAATGAAATTCACATTTGACATTAGAATAGTCACTGTGGTCTCTTTGGCCCATACCCTAATTAGAGTGATCTCTGATATCATCTAGGTCTTAGAAGTGCATTGTTCCTTTTGTGATTGTATATCGGTTTGCATGTGTGTGGCAAACACTAACCTTTGGTTAAGATCTTCAGTGAATTAAGAATAGAAACAGAAACCCCACAGAGCAAGTTGCTATTTAACTCCCCCCCAACTAATGATTTGTTGGAATTTATAGTTTTTATATTTATAATTGATGCTTTATTAATACAAGCATTTCAAAAGTTCTCAGGTGTCCTTGAATACTTGAATGCTAGGTAGTACAATAACTTTTAAAGTTCAAGCAAAGTCCGTCATTTGGCTGCAATTTATGAAATCATGACAAGTGTCACGGACTTCATTTCCTGGGACTCTAATAGATTTACATGAGGGAGTAAAGGATGATAATCTATATGATAAACAGCTTCAAAAATTGGAGATTCAGTTGCATTAACAAGTCTTTGTTTTCCATTCAAATGTTTTTCCAAAAAGCTAGTTATGCTTTAGTGTAAATTTTTTAAATTAGCTCAATCAGATTCAACCTCTTTGGCCTCAGCTGCAGCAATTTCTTACTTGACACATCTCCAAAGATTGAATATTTTTAATGAGGAGGGGAGGAAGTGAAGATTTTGACTGCATGGATATTAAGTGAGGGGAATGAATCATCAAGAATCATGATGGTGAGATCTGGGTCCCAAGGGATCAGACTCCTGTCCCTCCCCTGGATTCTTTTATTCCTGGCCCCTTCCCATCTCATCTCTCTTTTCATTTATTGTGAGAATTTTCAGACTGCCCTATTCTTGAAGAGCTCTACAAATTATTCCTTGAGATACAAAGTCCCTTATGTGCCAGAGAGTTGAGAGCTCACTCCTGGGTATAAAATGCTCTTCTTAGCAAATAAAGAACAACAATCCTTTTCCCCCCTTCATTTTCAAAGAGCTGTGATAAGAGTGAAGAGTAGGTCATGGCAATAGATGTGTACCTGGAAGACAGTTCATAAACTCCCTACTCCCAAGCTGTTTTTGATCATTCATGAATCAGTTAATTGTTCAGTCCTTTTGCTCAGGGGTTTATGAGCCCTTTTGCATGTGGCTGGCTCATTCCGCCTATTGATGAGTGTTTAGGAACAAGCTGGATGGTCATTTGTGGGAGATGTTTGAAAGGGGGTTTAAGCACCAGATGTTAGATTGAGTTATGTTACCTTCATGGTCTGCACCAGTCTGAGGTCCTAGGAGAGAGATGACAAATAAGTTTCAACAGAACAACCCTTTGATCAATTAATAATTAATATAACACGCTTGCTTGAAAAGAATTGTAAGGCTAGGTCCAAGTACTTCAGGAGAAAAGCCCACGATCAAGTAGCCAATGACCACCTTTTTATAAAGGAATGTTAGTGTGCATGGCTATTTGCCATCCCTGTCCTAGAAAATTAAATGGGAAGTTGATTCTGACCTGCATTTCCATGTGAAACTGTTTCCATAGTTTTATGTTCATGTTCACTGGCTAAATCTTGAACCCATCCAGTCATTGTGCACGACAAGCTGTTAGTCTGAACAAAGAGAGAACAAGAAAGCATGGTTTAGCGTCAGGTAGTTTTAGAAAATAACTCAGTTATATTTGTCATCAGCATCTCTCTAATAAAGGGCGATGCTTTAAAAACGTAGACATTTAGATTGGTATGAGATAATTTGCTGCTACAGCTGTAATTAAAAGTGACAAAAGAGTTGATATGTGATCTTGCAAGGCAATGAAATAATAGACCTAAATGTACAACCCTCCATTTAATACATGACCTGTTGAGTGTAGTATGGTTTTGAGTAAGACTGGCTTTAAATCAGTCTCAAGAAATTAGGGCCCAGGTTCACATCTTAGATTAGACAACCACAGGATTCCCCCATCAAGATACATACATAAAGTAAGATTCTAGATATGTGTGATTTATATGAATTTCTGTTTACCTATCTCTGTGTGAAAGGCTGTCAAAATGGATGTTGCCTTTAATCTAAAAGTACTCAGCTGTTGGCATTTTGGCATTCTCCCTACTCAGAAATGAAGATATGAGATTTAAGGTATTTCTGAGGAATTTTAAATAATTGCTAGAATCAATTTGAGTTCTGTAAAGACCTGTACATATCTTGAGAATGAAAACAAAGGACTATTCATATGGATGATCCCTTGCCAAATTGGGCGTGTGAAAGCTTATAAGAATTTGCTAATATACCTTAACATAGTGACTTAAGGCCTTAAGAATATAACTCCTTCAAATGCCTTAAATTTCAAGAGGGTTTTACTACCCATGTTTTCTTTTAAGAATGTGATGCATTTGGAACAATATAGATGGGCAAATGATTCTTTAAGCATTATGCTTGGCACCAAAGAGGAATTAAAATACAAGGCTTACAGATTGTGTATGCTAATACATCAACAAAGCTAGAAAGTGGAAAGACCAGTGTAAGTATTTTCTCCCATGTTGAGCGATTGGAGAGAGAATGTTTTTCTGTAAATAGAATGGGCACATCAACTTGGCCTGACTAGTTTCCACAAACAGGTGAATTAAAAATGGGTAGGAAAAACTTAGTCCAAGAGTGGGTTGAAGCCAGCAAAATTCTCCACTTAGTCAAGGACCAAGTTGTGGATAAATGAGTTAAAGGCATTTCTCATTATGTTTCACAATATGCTTTCCATACAGGGCACATTCCTCCCACATTTGAACAATAAGATAGTGTCTCTTCTTTTTTTTTTCTTTTTAAATGCTTATTTATTTTTGAGAGAGAGAGAGAAAGAGTGAGGGGGGAGGGGTAAGAAGAGAGAGGGAGACACAGAATCTGAAGCAGACTCCAGGCTCTGTGTTGTTATACAGAGTTCTTGAACTCATGAACCTCGAGATCATGACCTGAGCTGAAGTCGGGTGCTTAACCGACTGAGCCACCCAGGCGCCCCTGGACTATATATCTTCTTTCATCAGATAAGAAGACTTCACATTTCCCTTGTTGCACTGACTGCCAGGAATCTCAGGGCTATACTTGGTACTCAGTTTCAGAAACAATGTCATTCTAGCTTGCTGGCACAGGTATGTCATTTTTTCCTAGGTGAATTCTGTTCTTCTTAAAAAAATTGTTACCTTATAAAATTGTAAGTTTCCTCAAATCCTCTGTGGGAATATGAAGAGTCTCATTTCTACATAAAAATAAAAATATGTTAAAGTTGTTGAAATGATTCTTACATGTTTTGGCCTTAAGATCTAAAGATAAATCTAGAAATGTGGGCAATTAGGATTGCACAAATAGTTGTAAAACTGAAGTCAAATGGGGGCAGGGTTGTTGTGTTGGAATGGAAGTTTATTTTTAAAAACGGTCGAATGCATTGTTGTTCTTTATATACACAAAACGCCACATGCATCTCTTGTCTTTTACGTGACGTATTGCCATCCCTCCTCCGTGGGTCTCATGTCTGTCCCGGTTCCACCTGTATGAATGTAGCATCTTTGAAGATTTTGCTTAACACTGACTCCTCCCTGAAACCTCTGTACGTACACCTCTCCTGCTAAATGCTTTCCAATCCCCGCTATCTTTGATTTTCACAAGTTTTTCTTTATCAGTGTCACATTGTTGCTATTTACCTATATGTCTGTTGTCTGCTACCTATCTCCTACGCGTCACTTCTTAATATTGGCTGTGGACTGGAATCACCAGGGAAGAATATAAATAACACTGATAAGTGACTCTCACCCCCCAGATTATCTGATTTGATTCATATGTGGTGCAGCCTAGGTGCCAAGAGTTTTGAAACCTTCCTAGATCTACCTGTAGCCACAGTTGAGAAGTTTAAATCATTGTCTTTAGAAGGTTAGGATTGTCCTTATTTATCCTTCCCTGCTCTAAGAACATTATCTTGCACTTAGCATGTGTTTAAACATATTTATTGATATGTCTGGCATGGAAGATGATGGGAAATCTTTTATTCTGTCACTCATAATTTTTAGGAAATATGATTATTTCTAACTCATTCATTTGCTCCCTTACACAGCATAAATGCATTAAGCAGATCAGTTAGAAAAAATAAAAAAGATGGAGATAGAGGTTTAGCCCCCGCCTTGGTCTTTCCTCCGAGGAAGGCTATATACATAAGTTCAAGTTATTCACTTCTTGTTCTCCCACTACTTCTGTTATTTATTGTGTACTTACTACATGCCAGGCACCGCTCCAGATGCCTTGTATAAATCGAGGGTTCTTTGCACAGACCAGCCTACTACTAAAAGGCCTTTGGTTCAGTTTCTGCTTTGTATTCATGTATGATTGATTGATTGATTGATTGATTTAAATATAATTTATTGTCAAATTGGTTTACATACAACACCTATTGCTCATCCCAATAAGTGCCCTCCTCCATGCCCATCACCCATTTTCCCCTCCCCCCCCACCCCCCCATCCACCCTCAGTTTGTTCCTTGTATTTAAGAGTCTTCTGTGGTTTGCCTCCCTCCCTCTCTGTTTGTAACTATTTTTCCCCTTCCTTCCTCCCATGGACTTCTGTTAAGTTTCTCAGGATCCACGTAAGAGTGAAAACATATTATATCTGTCCTTCTCTGACTGACTTCTTTCACTCAGCATAATACCTTCCAGTGCCATCCACTTTGCTGCAAATGGTAGGATTTCATTCTCTCATTGTATGCATATATTTAATACGGATATTGATAAATACCTTAATTCCAAGTTTGTCTTTTTAGCTATCTTTCCAATGGTTTGGAGACATAGTAGCCATCAGTGTTATTAAGTGGGATTTGTTCACTAATCCTACAAATGTGCTGTTTGATTGCATTTGGTCACAAATCCTTCTAGACCTTCCCCTTTCCCTTCCAGAGCCTTACAAGATCTCAGCAAAGATGGAGAGGCTGAGTACAGCCAGTTTACTAGCTGACACAGCAGGTGGAATAAGAAAACTATCCACACATCATATGATTCCAGTTACAAATGTAGGGACAATTTTTTTTTAAAGGTATCACATTGGACTTCTAAGTGTGAATAGCAGTGTCTCAGGCTTCCCTCCCACCATCTCCCAGAGCCTCCTATACACACGGATACACTCCAGGATGTGTTTATTAAGTTTGTCTTCATTATTGAAATATTTTCTCCTGCCTCTCTGCAGTGTTAAATTAGAAGCTTGTCCACAGACAAGATGTTTTAAAAAATAACAGCTATGAACACAACAGTTTTCAGAGATAAGAAACAAATATGGTAATTATTGTACATGGTCTTGTCTGTCTATAATTCTCTCTCTTTCTCTGTCTTCTACCTTTAAAATTCCCCAAACTAGATCATTTTAGAAATCCACTAGCATAATCCATCTCTTTGTAATATGTGAGAATTTATCAAAGTTATTTGAAATGCTTTGTTTTGCAGAAAATTTAAAAAAAAAATTTTTAATGTTTTATTTATTTCTGAGAGAACGAGAGAGGTAGCATGAGTAGGGGAGGGTCAGAGAGAGAGGGAAACACAGAATCCGAGACAGGCTCCAGACTCTGAGCTAGCTGTCAGCACAGAGCCCGATGCGGGGCTCGAACCCACGAACTGTGAGATCATGACCCGAGCTTAAGTCAGACGCTTAGCTGACTGAGCCACCCAGGCGCCCCAGAAAGTTTTTATACAGACAACATCTGTCATAAAATATATCAATACAGAAAGTTATACCCTAGTCAAAAGGAGTATCATACTTTTAATGTTGCTTCCTAAGAATGACCACATACTGAAGCTTTGTTGGTGGATCAAACAAACCCTCAAGTGATTATTTTAGGATAATCTCACTGAGTGAAAATAAAAGCTAATGTTCCCTTTTTCCCTTTGATGCAATTGTATGCTATATCTATGTTTACACATAGTTTTCTTCCTGTTACTATTTTCAGACACATAATTATATAATGGAAACTATTTATTAATAAGTACTTTAAAGTAATTGGTGTTGTGATATATTTCTTCAACTCAAACTTATATTTTTTAAAATAACTTTTTAAAAATATTTGGTCCTTCATGGCAGGGTGCCATTCCACAGTGCCATTACCTCCCTCTACTCCTTAAAGGCTTACTTTGAAACTTATCTGATGAGCAGATATACTTGCAAAAGGAAAACCACTCTTCTCTCCCTTGTGTAATAAATGGGAAATCCAAGACTTTTGGTTTCCAAAGAAGCTAATTATTCAAAATGATCTATACAGAATTTGGTAGAGATAGAGTTCACCTTGACCAAAGAAGTTACAGTACAGGGAGAGGACTTCCGCCTGCTCTGTCATCCCGAGACAAAGGCTGGAAAAGCAGCCTTGAATGGCAGATCTCGAAGGTTCAAGGTTTGGTTGTACTGGAGAACCAATTGGGATTTTTGCCTCTCTGAGTGATTGATTATATTTTATGAAGTTCACACATGTGACAGCGCACACAACAGATTGGAGGCATAGCCTAGGGTGGTGGTCTCCAAGTGTTACCTGGACTAGCATCCCCAGGTTAAAAATGCAAATTCTCAGATGCCTACCTAGACCTCCTGAATCAGAACCTGAGGAAGTAGTCCAGAAATTAGTGGCTTCACAGTCTCTCCAGGTGATTCCGTTGGCTGCTAAAGTTTGAGAACCAGTAGGCTGGAGGCAAGAAGGCTGGACTTGGAACATCTCAAGTTCTGAAACTGTGCCTAAATTACTCTTCACCTGGCACATAGTGGGTACTCAATACATATCTGCTAATGAGATTAATACAGCCAGCAATATTGAAAGTCTAAATTAGTAAAGAAAAAATATATAATGTGGGAATCAAGGAAGACTTTAGTTCTACTTGCAATTCAGTCAAGAGAAGAATTGACTCAATGGAATTTTATCAATAATTGTTCCTTATTTCACAGTTTTCTTCCCCAACTTTCCTTGTATTGCTCACTATAAACTAAAAAAATATATATATCATATTTTCTTAAGAGACATGAATAAAGGAAGGAGATTTTGGTAGCTTCTACAGAGGGCTTGGGTATCTCTCCACCACCTGAAAGAGAACCCAGGTGATCAAGGAGATGGCAGCAGTGTGCTGAGAAATGGTGGCCCAAGTCCTGGGGTGATCAGAAGATAGGACAGTGGGAACTAGGCAGACAGTCTAGGATGAAGAAAAACTTGAGGGGTGGTTAGGACCAGGAGCAGGGGCCATGTTTTCCTGAAGCTGCATTGGCGTTGTTTTTGAGGAAATCCCAACTTTGCAGCAGAAGGACCAGTAATTCCATCATTAATGTCTTTGATTGCTGAAGGGAAATGGTCACTGAAAAAGAGGAGGATTTGTCAATGAGAGGGAGGCACCGAAATATCTACTCTCCACCAGTCATTCTGTTAGTATTTGACGAACATATTTAATCCTTACACCTCACTATGCGGTGTTAGTATCTCCATTTTATTTTATATTTTAAGTTTATTTATTTATTTTGAAAGAGAGAGAGAGAGAGAGAGAGAGAGAGAGTAGCAGAGAGAGAGGGAGAGAGAGAATCCAAAGCAGGCTTCACTGCTGTTAGCACAGAGTCTGACATGAGGCTCGATCCCACAAATCATGAGATCACGACCTGAGTCGAAACCCAGAGTCAGTTATTTAACCAACTAAGCCATCCAGATGCCCCAATATCTTCATTTTACAAGCTAAGGCCAGAGGGAGATATTTGTCAGAAGTTATACAGCCACAAAATGGAAACACTGGAATACAAACTCAGGCAGTCTGACTCCAAAGCCTGCATTTAATCTGTTATTAAATAGAATGCATGAGACTGTTATAGTTTCAGCTCTTTTGAATCATTATAAGGTATATATTTGTTTACATATATGTAATTCATATGTATTTATGAGTTTCTAATTATATGCAGCATATGAATTAATAGTTTAAACAAAATATTTTGGACTTGAGTATTGAGATTTTGATTGGAAATGTAATCTGCTATCGAGCACATTGCCTGGGAAAATCGGATGTGAACAGACACATTTGGCTCACGGTAACTTTAGAAGAAATGCAACTTTCTGTTCTTTGTCCCTCTCTTTTGGTCTGTGCTTTCTTTCTCTATCAAATGCTTTTAATTATATTTGTCTGCATTTAAGTAGAAACTGGTTTTTTGTCAGTGCTTCTTTTATAAAAGCAATACATTACTTTTTTTCCTCCTTATATTTGATGTGTACTTTAAGCTTTGAAGTGTCTTAAGTTACACTAGGAATGTCCAATGATTCTTCTGTAAAGAGGGAGGTTCAGGATTGTCCCATTCCTCCATCCTCTTCCTATATGAATGTTACTTGTTGTCAGACCACTTGGCACCTTGATTGAAGCAGCTTTGGATGCAAGAGACTTGAGTTGAACTGGTCTTTGGTTGGTTCAAGACTTAGAGTCTTGAAAATTGCTTAAATTTCTTCACTTGCAAAATGCATATTATAACACTTGCCTTGAGTTTACCTTTTTTGGAAGTGGTAGCGGTAAGGAATGAATGAATGGGTTCATTTACATGAAATCATTTTAGTTCCTTAAAGGAAGCATGTGACATGATTTAAATACATATCCTGCATATTTTATTCTACAATGGGCCTTGCAGTGTGAAAAATCTAGAAGTCTTTTGGGTAAAATGGGGGTGGAGATAAGAAATATTCTTATTTAAAAAAATTTTTTTATAATACCATATTTACTATTTCACCCTTTTCTTGTGGTTTAGTCTCTATGTCTCACTTTCAACAACCATTCATTCTTGTGGGAGCAACTTGAACTGCACTCCGTACCTTTGTAGGTGCTTGGTTGATTTGGGGTTGTCCAGAGAGAAGTGGTAGACTATAGAACAATGCCAAAACATAATGGGGTATGCCTGCTTTTGTTTCCTCAATTCTTAGGAATCTGTGCAATGAAGAATAAGAGATAGTAAAAAACAGGGCTGGAATTTAGCCAATACTCACTGGTATAGCAGGATATTAAAATACTGGAATACCTCTTTGCTGGTTGATAAATAGCGACTCGCCTCAGCCCCCACCTACTCCCACCCACTGCCCAGCCTCCTTGAAGTCAACCCTGTGAATCCTGGAATCTCCTGCATCCAGCCACATAAGGGTTAAATTAATGCTTGCCCTAGCAGGGGGGTTCCAAGACCCTACTCTGCTAATAATTCTGATTGGCTGTGCTCAGGACTTATAGGCATTAATTATTTTAAATATCTCCCTCTGTGACCACATATAAAATGCAAAAGATCAACCATACTTAGTTGCATCGAAACTCCTGACTCATTACTTTCTTCTTTATGATGATCTTCTTTCTCAGTATGTCCAGATCCTCTGGGATCTTAATTTTTGCAATTTGCCCTTTTATTGTTGCTTTAGGAACTTAATATTACTGTGGGATGAGAGTAGAGAAAGAAGAGAGCTACTGGAAAACAAGTTGAAGATCCACAGGCTCACACTGGGGATGGGTTTGCCAATGTTCAATTTTATTGAACATCTTGAAGCATTTAAAACAAAATAATGTCCTATGGAACCCAGATGCATATAGCCAGGTACTTTCCTCTTAATATTTAAACCGATTTTATTTAAGATTTAATCCATATGTTAAATCATTGACTACAAAAGATATTCTTTGAGAGGCTAATCAAGATGATGAAAAAAGGGTCTCAAGATGATGTTCAAAGATGTCATTTATGGGTTGGGGACTGGGGGCTGAGGAGAGATAGAGAAATTTGGGGGTTGCCTGAAGTCATTTAAGTTTGTGAAATGTTCTAGAGCACAAGGGAACTCTTGAAATTTCACAATCATAGAATCTTTCTTCATTTCCAAAAGAGCATGTTTTTGAGACAGTGTATAATATAGCTATTTGTTCTCTGGAACACATCTCAGGGAAGAAAAAGAAGTTGGGAAAATGAGCCCATTGTTTTTCAAAATTAGTGACAAACTTCAAAATAATTCCAAACAAACCTCAAATAAAACATTTTCCCCCTACTGTGAATCCTATTTAAACTGTTTGGGTCAGTCTGTTTTAATGAGTCGCATTCACGCTGACACATCCACACACTTCAGACAAAGACAACTGCACCTCTAAACCCATTTAAAAATGATAGATGACTGTCAGCTTTGTGAAAGCAGCACATGCAGTGGCTTGATAGCGCAGAATGAAAGCAATCTACAAGTGCAAGTCTGTTTCTTTTGGCAACGGAAGGAGTTGCTAATGGATTCATCATTTTCTGTTAAGCATGAATGTCAAACAAAAAAACATTTAGGGCTCTATTCAACTGAATTTCCGGCTCGGCGCTTGCCAGCCATGGAGGCCCTGTGACTTGGAACCTATGCAGCCCAAGCCTGGTTCTTGTTTCCAAAGTTCCGTGGGGCCAGGACCACGGAACTTGGAATTCTGCCGAGGGCTCCTCCTCCTCTCTTCAACCCTCCTCCCCCCTTCGCCACTTGCATGAAGCCACCAGTCATGCTTCCTAACTGAATGCCATCTACGGAGGGGAGCTGGTTGCCAGCTCTTCGGACTTCAGCAGACTCCGCCTCCGAATCGCACAGGAAGTCCACTCACGCCCTTGAGAAGGGGTGCGGGTGGGGGTGGGGGTGGGGTTAGGGNTGGTGGGCGTTACACGCTTTCTATTTGGGTGTCATAAATATACAATGTGTTCTGTAGTCTTTCAATAAACAGAAAATAAATACAAAAATAATAAAAGTTAGAATGCCTGTCCAGGCTTCAGATGTGCTGTGTTCTTTGAATGAACCCTGAGAGAATTGAGAGGAAAGTTCTGGTCCCAGAACAGAGCCCTTCTTATTTTCTTGACCACAGATGAGCTGCCCCTCTATAGGAGACTGCAGGAGACTGTTTTTTTCACCTGGACCCACAGTGGCCCGGGGTAGGTGCATGCTCAGGCTGAACACATCAGCAGCATTCATCCTGGCAGAGAGGTGACAGTGACACAGACCCTGGGCCCTCCCACCCCAGACCACTCTGTCACCAGCTAGGTGATCTTGGACACGTCTCTTTAGCCTTAAGGGCCTCAGTCCCTCACCTGGGTGTTTGGGGATTAAATGAGACAACATGAGAACAAGTGGATAAGGCATTATTATGATAATAAATCACTAGACAAGCAGATATCAATATTCATTGAACAACTTAAGTTAGTAAAATTACTTAATGAATACAAGAGGTGATGTAGGATGTTCTAATAGGAATAACTAGAACAGAGAAGTTAAGAGATGTAGTTCCTGCCAACTCCCATTTTTTGGCCTTCAAAAAAATCAGCATGCTCATTAAATTGGAGTAGAGAGGTTTATCCCATCACTGATTCTAGGAGTATACTATGCCATGGCTCCCTGTGTTATCTAATCTGTGGAAGTGGCCTCAGTGGCCCTCTACTTTCCAAATGTCACCCTACTGCCAATCATTATAGCTTTACTGTTTTGCATTTCCCTGGCATTTTGGTCTTCCTATTGCTCAATTAAAATGCAATGGGAAATAATACATATGGGAAAATAATAGTTAGCCCTTTACTTAGCAATTAGCACTTTAACAGAGTATAGCTGGCATAAGACATAGGGTTGATGCCAGTGGGCTGGAGGAAGAAATAGAATACCAGGAGGAAGGAAAGGAAGCCCTCAAATCAACTTTCCTTTCTTTGCAAATGTTTCTTATGTCCCTTTTATCTCTAATAGTTAGTGATATTGGGAGGACGATTGGAATAGTTTGTGAAATGTTGCCAGTACCTTCTAAATGACAGGACTGTAAGTGATTTAATATGACATTAATAATGATAATAACCCTTGCCTAAAAGATAAAGGGAGAACTTGTAAAGGAATAAATTAATAGTTACCCTTGAAAACATTTTAATCTAAAATGTCAAATGTTGCTTCCCTCAGGAAGCCTTCTCTGATTTCCTAATATAGTATATGCTTCATATGTGTATTTCTTACAATGTCATTCATTTGTTTGTATATTTGTAATGTATACATATTTACTGCAACCCGAGACTCTTTTAACTCTATATTCAGTAACTCACACAATCTCTAGCACACTGTAGAAACTCAGGACATGTTTGTTGAATTTAATAGATACAAGTCTAGAAGATAAAATAGATTAAGCTGATGTTCTCCCAGTGTTTTCAGGACTTGGTCTACCTGACAATTGAAACTACAGATATTTTTCAGCAGAATATTAAACTTTATAAAGGTTTAGTCAACACACGATTTAAAAAAATACTGCCACTTAGATGATGCTTTAATCAAAATAAATGGTGTTTGTTAAAGCATTTAGCTAAATGTTACATGACTATACCTTTTATAAATATAATCAAATTCACCCCCAAATTATCTCTGCTCACACTGTAGTGTACTGGCAAAGCTCATCCCCAACGTCACTTTAACCTGCAGAAATGATCAGATTCGTATTCTACAGAGCTGGTTTCAATGAGGAATTTTCAGAATGATGAAACCAGATTTAGCTGGTAGCAATTATTGGTACATTTCAGATGAGCTCAGCGTGAAGAATAAGACTGAAGAAAGATTAAGTCTCAAATACTAAGGGACAGAAAAAAAATGAAAAGAGAGCCCGAAAGGGCTTGAAACGCAGGAAAGGACCAGTTATCTGCAGGAAGCTGGTATTCTTATGTGAGATGCATGTGACCCAGCCTGGGTTAGAATGTTATCTCTATGTGATCTGCAGAATTTCTCTCTTGACTGTAGCAACCTCAGAAGAGTGAATTAAAGTCTTAAGGAGAAAAATCAATAAAGAAAAAAAGAGATAAAAGCAATATGGTTGGAGAGCATTTCAAAAACCATATAAAAGTCTCTTAAATGGCCATGGAAGACTAACCAGTATTTATAAGGGTTTAACAGGAATACCAATAAGAATAGATTTGTTGGTCTCCTTAAAGGAGCAACGAGGCTTCTGGGTGGTTTATGACATTTTGCTGGTCTTTGTTTAATTCTAGGATGTGACATATAGAAACACGAATTGCATAAAAGATTGCCTATCACAACAAAAAATTCATTGGAGAGATATTATGAGAAGTTGGGGATAGAGCAGCACTCAGTGCTTGCTCAGTGGTATGGATGAGGTACAATACTCGGAGCACCTATCCTGTGATTAGCTCTACTTGATTCCCAGGCTGGGAATTTTTCTGAGTCCTGTGCCGGAAACCGACAACAGAGTCATTTAATCACAACAATAATGCTTTCTCTAATATATCTATTAAAAGTCTGTAGGTCCTTTTATCCTTATTAAGTAGAAGTGGAATTCATCCCAAACCTTCTCCAGGTCAACTATCTTTTAATTGAAATGAGAAAATAAAGGACGCAAGAAGGCAAGCGTTGATGGGCTGTGGGAGAAATAGGTAGATGTATTACTACTAGTCAAGGAAAGGGATGCCAAGTGAACTCGAGAGTTTAGGGAGCTGGATTTCAAAATGTTCAAAGAAGACATGAGTATGACCCTTGCCCTCCAACGTCCGAGGTCTATATGTGGAAAACGTTTGATGCCACTCTATCTAGTCTTTTGTTGGTTCATTGGTTCATTTCATTACATTTTTTTTCTTGAGTTCCCCTCATGCCACAGATATCTTTTACTAACAAGAAACTTTCAAAAGTGAAATTCTGCTAAGGTGACTATGAATATTTCTCATTAGAAAGAAAAATAAGTGTGTTTTGAGGAAAGCCAAAAGCGAACTGTACAGAATCCTGTAAATCCTGGGCTCAGATGGGCTAAATCATTTGTGAGAATCCCAATACTAGTAAGTGAAAGATCTGGAATTCACACTTGGCTCTCTCTGACTCCAAAGGAAATAGTTGGCCCTAGTGCAATGATCTCAAGATTGCTTAATCAATGAGCTCCTGTAGTTAAATATGCTCCATTCAGAGATGGTGAGGTAAGAATAAATTTTATAGGGGCGCCTGGGTGGCTCAGTTGGTTGAGCGTCGGCTTCGGCTCAGGTCATGATCTCATGGCTTGTGAGTTCGAGCCCCGCATCAGGCTCTGTGCTAACAGCTCAAAGCCTTGAGTCTGCTTTGGGTTCTGTCTGCATCTCTCTCTTTCTATCCCTCCCCAGCTCATGCTCCCTCTCTCAAAAATAAATAAACTTAAAAAAAAGAATAGATTTTGTATGCCAAATTTCTGTCCTTTTTTCTTTTTTTGGTCCCATACAGTTCAGCTACTCCCTCTTCCCTCTTACACACACCCTCTCACTTGGATACTCATCTGTTGGATACTGGAGAACAAACATTTAGCAGTTCTAGTCTAAGCTTTCAGTGATGATGCAATAGGTAGTCTAGTTTCACCTTGTGCCTTGGTAATGGCCTCTTGATCTCTGTCTTTTTCCTGGCATGAAATCCCATTGCCAACTATGGATTGTTTTCCTCTATTCTTATTAGTGAGAGCTGTCAACAGTCTCTCTAACTGGAGTGTTTTGTAAATGCTGGAGAAGGGCTTTGTAAATACACAAATTTGGGCACCATTCCTAGAGAGTGATTCGGAAGTCTGGGTGGGGCATTGGCACTTTTATCTGAAAAACTTTACAGTCGATCCCCGTGAACTGCTCACTGTCAGTGCTCCTAGATAGGTCTCCAAGTTCTTCCAGAGTTGATGTTCTGCTATTTCATGGCAACAGTGAAATCTCAGTTCCCAATGTGGGAAGTGGAAGTGATTTGCTGAATCCTAGAGTACACATTTGTATTAGTTTGCTAGGGCTGCCATAGCAAGTTACCACAAACTGAGGGACTTTTCGAAGAGAAATTTATGTCTTAGAGTTCTGAAGGCCAGAAACCTGAGATCACTGTTACAGCAAGTATGGCTTCTCCTAAGGCCTCTCTCCTTGGCTTGTGGATGGTGACTTCTCTCTGTGTTATCACATGACCTTTTCTGTGGGCTCACCTGGGGTCTCTTTGAGTGTCCAAATTTCTTCCTCTTATAAGGACACCCGTCATATTGGATTAGAGCCTCCCTTAAGGGTCACAAGTAACCTACTCACTGCTTTAAAGCCCCTATCTCCAAATATAGTCACTTTCGGGGGAGTACTGGGGGTTAGGGATTCAGCATAAGAATTTGGGGGACACAATTCAGCTCAGAACAACATTAAAAGCCTTAAAAACGCATGGAATTCACTACTAGCAATTTTTTTTTCCAGAAGGAGAAAGAGGTGCCCAAAGTATTCCTCACACCAGGGGTCCTGCCTGTGCTGAAAAGGCAGGTGCACCTGAGGAAGCAGCTTTCCGTTACATTTTGCCTCAACCCTGTCCAGTTCAGCCATAAGTGTCCAAGATTTGTGGAAAGAGGGGCTTCAGGCAGAAGCTGAAGGAGCTGTTTTCATGGGGGCCTTGGGGCCTAAGCAACGATGTGTGGTCTGAATCCCTCTAACACAAAATAATACAAGTGATAAAATGGCTTCCTTCAAATATGAAACAGAATGTAGACCCCTTAAAATGTATTGAGGACTCCAGTGGTTTCCAGAGGATACCAGTGTGCCCAGAGGATATTCATAAGAAGAGCCATTACTCTGACAAGAACCAAGTTGTTAGTGAAGTCTGGTTGAAGCTCTATACCTAGGGACTTCTGTGAGTGAATTCTGAATTTCTTCCAGCCTGAGATTCTGCATGAATAGGGGTGGGGACAAGAGATGGTAAAAGGTACATTACCACTGTTGAGTAGACTCTTAGTCTGTACTCACAAGCTGAAAAGACCTGAGGAAATTCAACTACTGCTTACTATAGAAGGAAAATGGAAAAAAAAAAAAAAGATAAAAAAAAGCAAATCTCAACAATTAGAGGATTGGTTAAATAAATTATTCTGTACTCATATAAATATGACATTGTAAACTTATTAAAAATCACGTACAAGAATACATATTTTCTCGAGAAATATTCATGATAAAGTACTATAAAAAGGCAAGAATAGTACAATAAGATACTATCAATATTGATAATTGATAATGGATATTATCAATCAATTACCTACTAAAAATCCCATGTGTGTGGCACACCAAGTTTTGGTTATCTTTGGATGGGGAGATGCAAACTTCTTCTTAGTGATTTTCTATGCACTTTCAAGTTTTCTGTATTGTGCATATAGGTTATTTATATAATTTGATTTAATAGAGTTTAATAAAAGAAAACCTAGCTCTGCTAAAATGGTATCCAGACTGATACCTGTCATTAACCTGTCTATGTGATTAGAGAGGGACTATTTTTTTCTTTTAGAAATTATGTCTTCCCTACTTTTTTAAAATTAAACTATCATTTTGAATAAAATGCCAAAGATAGCAGATGGTAGTTTAAAATGTGTTTACCTGAGAAAAAGGGAAAGTTGGTAACCCCATGCCAATGTCATTATTTAAAACATTTTCTTATAGGTCTCTGAGACAGTTACCTGGGAACAATTGCACTAAATATTACATAATTTCCCATATAACTGTAATTCATACATCTTAAATATACATGCTGAGAGCCTTTCCTTTTGTTTTTTATATATTGACCTGTTATTTGTGTTTCAACTGAATTGCATTTTTCTTCCGGCTGCTCCATGTTGATCAATGGTCAAACTAATAGTTTTGGATCATATGCCCACCCACTTCTACAACCCCCAATGCTAAATAATCAAAGCAATTACTTCAAAATATTCTCCATACTATATTTATACATAAAGATACATGCATACATAATTTTTATACATACATATCTATGTATAAATACATATCTCCTATATAAATACAAATATGCAAATTATTTTCTTTTTAACTTAACTAATTCTGCATTTGGTACATTCTACATATGTGAAACAATCCAGAGCCACCTTACAGAAGGGTACAAATCCATTCTTTTGTTCATGAAAGAATCATCCTGTTCTTTATGAAGTTGAACCTAGGTATCATCATTTCCTCTTTTTCTCTTCTCCTAAATTCTCTTCTCCTCTGAAATTTCCAAAACGTACATTTTAAATCCATGTCTTCTTTGATGTGTACCTTGCTTTCCTGAACTGGTATTTAGTTGAAGAAAAAGGAGAAGAAAAAGAAGAAGAAGAGGAAAAAGAAGAAGAAAAATAGGAGGGGAGGGGCGCCTGGGTGGCTTAGTCGGTTAAGCGTCCGACTTTCGCTTAGGTCATGATCTCGCGGTTCGTGGGTTCGAACCCCGCGTCGGGCTCTGTGCTGACTGCCAGCTCAGAGCCTGGAGCCTGTTTCAGTCTGTGACTCCCTCTCTCTCTGACCCTCCCCTGCTCACGCTGTCTCTCTCTCTCTCCTAGAAATAAAAAAAAAAAAAAGAAAAGAAAAAGAAAAATGGGAGGGGAATGGGCAGGGGGAGTAGAATAGTAACATTAAAAAGTGAGATGATATATAAATGATTATTTCAAGACGAGTTCTTTGAAAAGAAGTTACTTATTATTTTAGAATATATTATGAAAGATAAGTCATAAGTAAGATTATTGAAATATTGGTCAGAGTGTCTATAGTTATCAGGTGTTCCAGAAGAATTTTTTTAAGTTTATTAATTTATTGTGAGACAGAGAGAGAGCAAGCACTGTAGAGGCAGAGAGAGAGGGAGAATCCCAAGCAGACTCCGCTCTACCAGAGTGGAGCCTCGATGTGGGGCTCAAACTCACAAACCATGAGATCATGACCTGAGAAGAGACCAAGAGTCAGACGCTCAACCAACTGAGCCAGCCAGGCACCCCTTCAGAAATAATTTTAATTTAAAAACTACAGTAATTGATATTTTGCATAGAAACCACGTAGTTACATGTATTTGAAAATGCATACCCTGAATACTTAACATAGCATTTAATATAGAGCATTGTGTGACTTAAGCAAATAATCCTATGAAGGCAATACATTCCACTGACAGGCAAATTTATGGAATGGAAAGTGTAGGACTGCGGTAGGTCGGAGAGACATCTGTATGAAGGTAAGGGAAAGACCCTGAAAGCGATATTTTGAGACTGTGAAAACAAGCTCACCTACTTCACTAATTTATGCAGGGATTGAGTGAGGTTCACCTTCTAGAGTTAGTCTGTTTTTTTTTTTTTAATTTTTTAATAAAGAGAGGGCAATGGAAATTTCAAAGGATTTACCTTGACTCTAAATATTTTTATTGTGCCCTGATTGGTAAAGAGAACATCTTTAATGAAAAGGATTCTAGCTTATTTTTTCTGTTTCATATTATTACACTCAGCTTTTCCTCCAGATTTATATAAATTCAAATTTGTTTCTCTTATTGTTGTTCCTTTCAAATCCTTAGTAATTGTCCAATAAAGCTTAAATGAATGTGTGAATGAACTAAAATGAACAATGATGTTTTAAACTTCTAAAATTTATTACAGAAATTTCAGACATGAGCAAGTTGAAAGGATAGCATAAGTTCTCATGGGCCCACCACCAACATTCCACAGTTATCAATTTATGGCCAATATTGTTGCATCTTCACTTGGTTTGATTATTTGATTATCTTAATGCAAATTCAGATGCCATATATTTCATCTATAAATATTTCAATATGCATTTCTTGATATCTTGATATCCTTGATATCTGGTCAAAGAGTTCTGTCTGTTTTGCACATATATAGTTTGCTTAAATTAGACTATAAAAAGGTGCATAAATTACAATTGATTAATGTATGTCTTAAGGCTCATTTAATCTGTATGTTCTCCATCTTTTTTGTTCTTACAGTTTATCTGTTGAGGTTTTTAGTTCTGCAGAGTTTTTCATCTATGGATTTTGCTATTCATATGCCCATGCTTAGAATTGCTTAGGTTATTTTCTCTTCCCTCTCTTTCCTATAAATTGATAACTTGCTATAATGTCTTGATCAGATTCAGGTTTGGCTTTTTTGTTCTAGCAAAAATATTTCATACATAATATTGGGCACACCGATCAGGAAACATATAACGTCCGGTTGTCTCTCTTTTTTGAGATGGTAACAGACACTAACGATCATTGCCTACATTCGTTAGTTCATTAAGAGCTGCATAATGCACTTTTCTATTATTCCTTCTTCATTTACTAACTTCAGTACTTGTGTAAAGAAGTATTCTTTATCAATTATTTATTTATCTGGGTTACTGTTCATATAATAAAGGCAGAATAAATGCCTAACTTTCCCCCTGTATTAACCAGTTTTCAAAATAATGAGTTAGATCCTTAACATTTTATAAAAGCAATCAAGAATCTTTTTTCAGTTATCATTATTCACTCATGAATTTAAACATGGCTGATACATTTCAATCCATTTTAGATACTATTGTCATTGCTGCTCAGAGGATTCTATCTTTGCCAAGTAGAAAACTTTTCAAGTTGGCTGTTCAGTCCATTTGGCAAAATGCTAATAGCTCTAATAATATTTTTCTTGCTTTCTGGTATGACAAGGCGTTGTACATTGCCTGCCCCACACCTAAAATCAGGCATTTTTCCAGGGACCTCTGGTGTCTTTTCATGGGAATATCTCAAGATCACCATCTGAATGGGGGAGGGGTGGCTGTTGCTTCTAGGCATTTTCAGTGGTTAGACTTAACAAATAAATATTTTTAAGGCAAAATACATAATAATTTCACACTGATATTTCCAATTCAAATTTAGTACTATAAAACTTCTACTTGAACTCTTCTTAGATCTGTACTCTTTTGTTCTGCACCAAAATTTCGGATTCTGATTGGCACTAAAATAATTATTTATTTGCTTTATTCCATAATAAATATATAACAGAATCAGAATAATAATATTAAAACCACAACCAACAATATGATTACTGAAAATAGTTCCCGTTGCATTTACAGTCCTTTGGTCCTTAGAATATATTTTACTGGGGATGAATATTCAAATTACTACATTTTATTTAAAATTTTGTTTAATGTTTATTTATTTTTGAGAGAGAGAGAGAAAGAACAAGTGGCGGAGGGGCAGAGAGAGGGAGACGTGGAATTCGAAGCAGGTTCCAGGCTCTGAGCTGTCAGCACAGAGCCCAACACAAGGCTCAAACTTGTGAACCAAGCTGACTGAGCTACCCAGGAGCCTCTAAAATACTGCATTTTAAAATTACTTGAGGTTATTTCTCTTCTTTGTGGTTATGCTGCCAGACTAGGCACACAGCTAGTATACACACACATACATGATTACATTACCATGCACCCTCTCTTCCATCCAGCCCACTGGAGTAGTGAATAGAGCTACTCCACATGCCTTTTTCCACCCAGTACTCCATTGTGTGGTTGTGCCAAAATTTATGTAGCTTGTCCCTACTGATCTGGGTTTTTTATAGTTTTGCATTCAGAAATAGTGTTTCGATTATTGGTTTTGTGCACTTGATGTATTTCAATGTATTTTCATATTTTCCAGTGTTTATTTGTGATGGGGTTTTACATGTAGGATTTTTGTATCAAAGAGCATATGTATTAGAATTTTTTTGTCAAACTCCTTTCCTAGGTTTACAACATTTTTCAGTTCCATCAGTAAAGTGTAAACTTGCTTTACCACAGCCTCAACCAAAGATTATGTTGTCAAACATCCTAGAGTAGATTTAATTGGTGTTTCTCTATTATGAAGGTGGTTGAACATTTTTTCCATATGACTAAGGGTCATTTGTATTTCCATTTGACTGAAGTGTCTGCTCTTATCTCTAGTCCATTTTTTTTTCTACAGGATTTTGTGCCTCTCATTTTTTAAAAGCACTTTATGTTAACTCTTTATGTAAAAGTTCCAAGTATTTTATCCAGTTTGCCATTTGACTCTTTTTACTTTGCTTTTATGGTGTTTAATTTTGCTATTCAGTTTTCAAGATGTGTTTATTATTGTAGGTAACACATCCCCCCTTCTCTCTTCTACATTTGGAGTCATAGTTTGTAAAGGAGTCCCTTCCAAGTTAAAGAGAAATTCCTCTGTGTTTTGCCAAGTCATATTTCTAGGACTCACATGGCTTCAATAGACTTTAACATTTAACTCTTACATTTGAATTTATTTTTACATGTGGTGTGAAGAGTGAACCCAATTTTATCTTTTATTCACATGGCTATCCCAACACCTGATATTAGAAAGTGTATCTTTTCTCTATTGATTTGAGATGCTCCCTTCTCGTGGTCTACATTTCCAAATGTATTGGATCTATTTCTGGATTTTCTATTCTCTTTCATTGGTCAGTCTGTCTTCTCATACCAAACTGGATTACTTATAGAAGCTATAATTGTATTTAGTATACAATTAATGATGGTGCCTTTTAATTAAGATTTCATTACATTTAAATACGTCCTTTGCCATAAACCATGTGTCCATGTCAGGGTGTATTTCTGGATTCCCTCTTCTGTTTCTTTTTCTGGTCCATTTGCCTGAGCTCGAACTGATGGTGTCACACTGTCTTCATTAATGTGGCTTGGTATTTAGTGGTGTCGCTGGGTTCTCCAAATCATTCTTCAAATGTGTTCTTGGTTATTTGCATTTAAAAAATAAATTTTAGAAACTTGTCAATTCCCCACCCTTCCCAAAAATTGCTGGAATTTTGACTGTAGTTGCATTGACTCTATCAGTTGATTTAGGGAGAATGGACATGTTTATAAGAGTCTTCTAATTTATGAACAAAGTATAACTCTATATTTATTTGAGTTTTACAATTAGTTTCAATAATATTTTAAAGTCCTTTGTATTGAAATTTTGTGTACATTTTATTAGATTATTAGATTATTGTTAAGATATTTAATTAACATTGATGCTTTGTAAATCCTATTTTTCTAATAGTTTCATTTATTTATAAAAATTACAATTTATCTTAGTAAATTGGATATTGAGATTTCATTAACTTCACTTATTAGTTATAGTAATTTATTTCTAAATTACTTTGGATTTTTCCATGCACAGTCATGCCATTTGCAAATAACGACAATGCTTTACTGCCTTGGCTAAGACCTCCAGTACCATGTTGAATAAAAGTAGTGATAGATCTACCATATGATCCAGCAATTCCACTTCTGGATATTTATCCAAAGGAAATGAAAACACTAACCTAAAAAGATATCTGCATTCTCATGTTCATTGCAGCATTAAACACAATAACAAAGACATGGAAACAACCCAAGTGCCTAACAATAAATAAATGGATAAAGAAGAATATTATTGAACCATAAAAAAGAAGGAAATCTTGCCATTTACATAAACAAGGATGGAACTTGAGGATGTTCTAAGTGAAATAAGTTAGTTAGAGAAATACAAATACTGTATGATCTCACTTATGTGTGGAATCTGAAAAAAAACAACAAAAACCATAGATATAGAGAATAGGTGGTTTCCAGAGATGGGGAGGGATGGGAGGGGTGAAATGGTGAGAGAAAAAAAGTGTTAATAATGAGCATTTTTACTTCATTTCTGATCATAGAGGAAAGTTTTAGTT
The DNA here is from genome assembly GCF_008692635.1 of Crocuta crocuta. Taxonomy (NCBI): domain Eukaryota; kingdom Metazoa; phylum Chordata; class Mammalia; order Carnivora; family Hyaenidae; genus Crocuta; species Crocuta crocuta. The sequence goes on from NW_027528417.1 coordinate 19,096,976, forward strand.
CTTCAACATTAAGTATAGGGTTGGAGCAGAATTTTTTTGACACATTTTATCAGATTAAGGAAGTTTTCTACTATTCCTAGTTTTTTTTAATAACCAGGACATGAATTTTATCAACTTTGTTTGGGTAACTGTGGAGTGACAATAACATTTTTATCCTAATTTTTAATGTGGTGAATTATATTAGTTGATTTCTTTTATTCAAAGTGAGGTATAACTTGCATACATTAAAATGCACAAATCTCAACTGTACAGCTTGATGAATATTTGAATATGTATACATCCATTTCACTACCATTTAGATCAAGATTTGGATGATCTTTATCTACCAGAAAATTCCTTTGTGGCCATTCCCAGTCAATACTCAGAGGTAACCACTATTTTCATCTTTATTACCATGGATTAGTTTTTCTTATTAACTTCACATAAATGAGATTGTACGGTATGTTGTTTTCAGTGTTTGGTTTCATCCACTCAATATAATGTTTTTGACTCTAGTGTTATTTAAACTCATGTGTCTTAATTTCTACGTGGAAGGTGCTTTTCAGGTTTTTATTTTGTTATTAATTGTAGTTTTATTGCATTTTAGTAAGAGAATGTTATTGGTATTATTTCTTCTTTTCAGAATACACTGAGGTTTTCTTTGTGACACAGGTCAGGAATAAAGTTTAAAAAGATGAAATGGAGATTCATTTGAACAGTTGGTCTTCTTAGAAGAAAGCCCATGCTTTTGGAGAAGCCTTCAAGCATGCAGTGTTTTGAGATAGGTATGTTCCATTACCTCATCCAGTGTCATAATTGTATTCTATTGCTACATTGGAGATCCAGTTTCAATGTTTTCATTTTAGAATTTAACTGAAGTTCTGATTCCTGAAATGTTATATAGTGGAGAGACCAAGCGCTTTCAAAGTCCAGCTCTGTCCTTCACTAACTTATGTCGGTTTTCTTAGCCATATAACAGAAATAATAGTTTCATATTGTTTCTGTGATGACTGAATGAGATAACTTGGGTANGAAACATGCTTATCATATTCGAGTCCTAACAGGCTCAGCTGGTTTTATGTGGCTATTTACGTTGCCATCTACAGTCTCATAACAAAATCATCACTAGGTAATCTGCATGTAACTAGTTCACTCTCTGGTCAGTGCTCAGTCATGACATGCCCATCTTCATTAGGTTTCAAACTTTCTTTAAAAAAAGTCATAAGTTTCCTATAAAACTGACTTCAAAACACAAGTGTTTATGTGTACGTGTGCTTATGTTGTGTTCAGCAATATTTCATATTAACTTTTGAATACACTTATAAAATAGAGCTAGTTGACTTTTCAAAATTTGGTGAAATTTTAAGAATGACTATATATTAGAGTTTTAACGTACAACCTTAATTTTCATTTCTAGTTGAACACTAGTATAATCAGGGCAGGAACCAATAGAAAGTCTCACACCAAGGAAATGGGTGTGAGACAGTGATGTCAACTAACATGAGAACAGCTGGATCTGGATTTTGTTAAGCAGTGGAAATCATGCTTGGGAATCAGCCTCAGGATGATCAGCCCCAGAGGGAGGAACTCACACTAACTCAAGGGCATGTAAGAGTCATACAAATCAGAATGCCTAGTTTATTAATGCCACGAAAAATATAACCAGATCATTCAGGCTGGCATAAATTTCTCATATCAAATTATAATTCAGGGACACTTTTGGATTACTCAGGAATCAGAATTAGTCAAAACCTGTGTGATTGGTACCTTCCCTTCCTACGGGCAGATGCACTTGGGAAACAGGATATTGCTTGATGAACATAGAGTCGAAACAGAAATTTATATTAATGGAGTGTTTAAAAGAACCAGGAAAAACCAACTTGAGCTATCTATCCAAAACAAGTAATAATTTTGTTAATTGCTTTGACCACTTAACATTTATCTCCAAAGCAGAGACCAGAAATATTCCCAAACCCTATAGTTAAATCTTCCTCTTCCAGTGACTGAGTGTGGGTGGACACTGCCAAAGTCTGTCTGTAGGGGTCTCTTCTTTCTCCTTGGCTGAAACACTCCCCTCTTCCTATCCACCTCCATACATTCATCCACTTCTAATGTCATGTTCTTTCTTTCATTTCTCAGTATAAACTTAGGAATGGAATTTATTTTCATTGCTGGTCAGGGGATGAGCCCATTTCAGTGGGTCATGTCAAATTGCTTTCCAAAATGAGTGTTATCAGTTTACACTCTATCATATCTTTTCTTTGTTTCACATTCTAGCCAACCCTTGGTATTTGTAATTTTTAACAAATCATTATGTCTGTAAAACGGTATATTATTTTGTTGAACTTTTAACTTACGTTTTCCTGGGTTTTTTGTTTGTTCTGTAAAGTTGCACATCTTTTTGTTTGTTCCTTGACTATGCTTCTTATCTGCATTTATTGCAGTTATCACATGGATGTCTCTTCAACCAGTTAATATAATAGATTACAGTAAGGGATTCTTGTTTTTAGCTCACATTGCATTTACTCAGTTATGAAATAGTATCTTTTTAAAAATTGTAGAGTTGGTTTGATAATATTTTATTTAGGGCTTTTACATAGAAGCTCAAAGTTAAGTGTGGCCTATAATTTAACTTTTTCTTATTGTCCTGTTTAATCTTTTCTTGTCACAATGTCACTAATCTCAGCCCAATTTTTCTCTTTTCTGAAAGAGCCTGGTAATTTCTTTTGGAGAAGATTTTGAATTGCTGATTCATTTTTTTGATTATTTAGAACCATTCAAGTTTTCAGACACTGTTGGGTCAGTTTTGATCATTTACTTTTTCCTAAGAATTTGTTATTTTTTTTGCCTGTTTTTTTAATTTTGAAAATTTTTTAGTGAGGCATAATTTATATGTAGTATATACACAAAGAGTTGAAAGGATGCCCATGAAGTTATAGAATATTTCTATGACTACAGAAAGTTTTATCATGCTTCTTTCCAGGGAATCTTGCCCTCTGCCTCCAAGAAGCATTTTCTGTTCTGACTTCTGTCATAGATTTGTCTTGCTTGTTCTTGAATTTTAAATAAATGGAATTATATAGCACATATTCTTTTGAATATGAATTCTTTCCAACATTTTTTTGAGATTCCTCCATGTTGCTGCATGTATCACTAGCTTGTTACTTTGTATTGCTGAGTAATATTCCCTTGTATGAATGTTCCCCCACCTATCTGTCCATTCTCCTAGTAACAGAAATTTCCATTGTTTCCATTTTGACTATTACAAATACAGCTGCTCTGAACATTCATGTGCAAATCTCTTTATGAACATATGTTTTCTTTTTCTTAGGTAAATATCTGAGAGTAGAGTTGCTGGGGTAGAGAACAGGTGAATAAACTTGATGAGAAACTGCCATACCATTTTTCAAAGTGGTTTTAGTATTTGGTATTCCACCAGCAGTATAAAAGAGTTCTAGTACATCTGCTTTTTCTTTCCCCCCACCCCAAGTTTTCATACAAATTCAGCTAGTTACCATATAGTGCCATAGTAGTTTCAGGTGTAGAATTTAGTGACTCATCACTTACATACAACAAGTGCCATCATAACAAGTGCCCTCCTTAATACTCATCACCAGTTTAACCCATCCCCCTGCCCATGTGGTCTCCAGTAACCATCAGTTTGTTCTCTATAATTAAGAGTCCGGGGGTGCTTGGGTGACTCAGTTAGTTAAGTGTCCAACTTTGGTTCAGTTCATGATCTTGTGGTTCATGAGTTCAAGCCCCACATCGGGCTCAGTGCTGACAGCTCAGAGCCTGGAGCCTGCTTTGGATTCTTTATCTCCCTCTCTCTCTGCCCCTCCCCTGCTCATACTCTGTCTCTCTCTAAAAAATAAATAAGCATTTAAAAAGGGTTTTTTCTTAAGTCTTTTTTTTTTTGGTTTGCCTCTCTTTTCCCCCACAATGTTCATTTGTTTTGTTTCTTAAATTCCACAGATGAGTGAAATCATATGGTATTTGTTTTTCCCTGAGTTATTTTGCTTCACATAATACTCTCTAGCTCCATCCATGAAATCCATGGCAAGATTTCATTCTCTTGATGGCCGAGTAATATTCCATCATATTTATGTATATGTATATGTATGTATCTGTATGTATATATATACATATATATGACATCTTCTTTATCCATTCATCAGTCTATGCACATTTTGGCTCCTTCTATAATTTGACTATTTCAACAACAGTCAATAATGCTGCTATACACACAAGAGTGCATGTATCCCTTCAAATTAGTGTATCCTTTGTGTAAATACCTAGTAGTGCAATTGCTGGATCATAGGGTCATTTGGTATCTCCTTTTTTTTTTTTTTTTTTTTTGCCAATATTTGGTAGTGTCCAGATTTTTCAATTTAGCCATTCCAGTGGGTGTGTAGTACTATCTTGCTGTGATTTCATACTGTATCTCTCTAGTGTTAATGATTTTAAGCATCTTTGCATGTGCAGATTTGCCATTCATACATCTTATCTTATGAAGTGCCTGTTAAAGTTTTTGCCTACTTTTTAATACAGTTGTCTTTTTTCTACTGATTTGTAGTTCTTTCTATTTTCTGGATACAAGTCTCTTTTTAGAAATATAAATGCCAACTATATTCTCCCAATTCTGTCTTTTCCTTAATTGTGTCTTTTGATCTATAGAAGCTTTTAATTTTAGTGATGTATAGTTTATCAAATTTTTAGAGTTAGTTCCTTTTGGTCCTGTTTAAGAAATCTTTGTGTGTACTCAAAGGTTGTCAGTCTATTTTTCTATGTGTTCTATGAGATTTATAATTTTGGCTTTTATGTTTAGATTTATGAATCATCTTGAATTAATTTTATAGATGGTAAATTATTATATTTATTGGCATAAAATTGTTCTTAGCATTCCTTTATTGCTCTTTTAATGTCTTTAGGATCTGAATTGATGTCTTTTTTTTATTTATGCTTTTTCTTGACCCGTAGTGTTTATGGTTTATCAATTTTATTACTCTTGCCAGAGACTCAACTTTCACTTTCGTCAATATTCTCTATTGTTTGTTTCTATTTCATTTATTTCTGTTCTCATGGTTTTTACTTACTTTTCTCTTTTTATGTTGGGTTTAATTAAATTTTCTTTTTCTAATTTCTTAAGGTGAAAATTTTTTTCAAATATAAGTTATAAATTTCCCTCTAAGCACTGCTTTGGCAGCATCCCACACATTTTGTCATTATCTTTCAGTTGAAAGAAGTTTTTAAATTTCTGTGTTTCTATTTGGCTCATGGTTATTTGGAAGCTTAATTCCCAGACATTTGAGAGGTTAACCCAATCTTCACATTTTTAACATAAAAAATATTGTAACAATGATTTTCACGTTTTTGTCTTTGTTTTTATCTTTTTACTTCAAATTTAATTGTTAACCTCTAATCACTGCTATATCTCTAATTATATTTTTTATTCCTTCATTATGCATCTGTGCCTTCTCTCTGTCTTGATCAGCTTTACCAATGATTTAATTTTATTACTTTTTTCAAAGAGCTAGTTTTCAGCTCTGTTGGTACTTCTTTTTTCCTTTTAAGTAGACTTCCTTTTTTATAGCAGTTTTAGGTTCACAGCAAACTTGAGTAGGAAGTACAGAGCGTTCTCCTGTCCTTATACAACCATACCTTCCTCCACTACCAACATCCCACATCACATTTACATTTATTACGTTGTTGCTTATAGTGACACATCATTATAACCCAAAGTTCACAGTTTACCTTAGAGGTCACTCTTGGTGTTAAACTTTTTATGGGTTTTGAGAAACACATTATGACATGTATGAACTATTAAAAGTATGGAATAATGGCTTATTCTATGGTTTGAGGTATATTACTCTATTGTCTCTTTTCTTGATAATTCAAAAATCTATTGACTCTCGTTGATGGATTTGCCTTATGCATTTGTGTTTTTCACTTTACCTGACAGAATTCTGTAAGAGCTTTACTTTGGCTCCTTCAGAAAGGATTTGCTTTTGTGTCTGAGAGGTGCCTGAGATAAGAGCAACTCAGTAACTCTCTCTCTCTGAATTTTCAGCTGGGAAATCTTATGTGGCTACACAGGTAGTAAAACATCCAGCCCCAGACTTATATGAGAGCATCCTGAGGTGGCTGGGAGAGAGGCACTGTTTCCTTTCTGTTTTCTACTCCTTCTAGAGCCAAGGCCATGATCAGCATGTATCCTCAACATCTCTTTCTGTGGGGGACATGTTTGTTTTAGTTCACTGACTGAGGGATTGGTTACCCTTATGGTGTCTCATCTTTCTGTAGAGGCTTTTAATTTAAATTCTCATGTGGTAGAGGTCCTAGGTGCCTATCCTTGTCCAAGTTTTTAGAACTTCTCTCCTCTGTACCTTAATAGAATTGGGTTATGAAATCTTACTTTGTTGTGGATAGTATTAGTCAGCTTACGTTAAGTGATGTTGCAATAATACATTAGCTCTAAATTCTTTATATATTATTTCTTATTCATGCTTCCTATTCCTATCTTGAGCAGGTTAGTGAAGAGCTCTGCTCCATGGAACCACCTAAGGACCTAGTCTTATGTAGGTTCCACCATCTTGGCTCTTGACTTTGGCATTTGCTACTAAAGCAGAATGATAGAAGATAGAAGACTGCACAGGGCATTTCACTGCCTTGCCTCTGAAGTGACTCACATCACTTCTGCACACATTTTATACATCATCAGTAGGCACACAAACCCACTTATGTTCAAGTGGACTGGAAAGTGTAGTTTTCCGAACACCCAGGAAGGAGGAAAATAAAATAAGATTTGGTGGTGTATACCATTGTCTCTGGGGTAGCCACTACACATTGCCTATCATTGTAAACACTCCTAAATCCTTGACTTACCAGATTCAGTTTAAGAAAAATAATTAACCTACTTCATAAGTTCTTCAAAGATGTTATACATTATTTAACAATTATATGATGATAAATCAGGCCTTTAAAAGTAATTCAAAACTTTCAAATCCATAGTGTGCACTGGCAAGACACTTCAAAGCTAACTAGACCCATGTGATTTTAAAACCAACCGATGGTAGTAATCTCAGAAATGGAGACACAAAAGGAATATCTCGAGGAAATTCACTTATTAGTAGAGTCTAGCACTTTTTCTCATAAGATTTGGCAGTCTGTTTGCTCAGTACAGTCTATTTGCTTTTTTATAAGATTTGTAGAGAATATTAATAATTTATTGGATAAATCCTTGCATGTTCATATGAACATATTTCATCTTTATTTGCTCTAACACAATTAATTACTTTCAAAGAATTACAATCACTATCATCATCACAGTTGCTAATGACTACCATTATCAGTGAATACATGCTGAGTATGGGGTACTAAGTTTCACATGAATTTACATAATTCAAAGAAGCATTTCTTGTCATGAAAGTTTTCAACCTAGGAGAATTAAATTATGGTTCCTTCAGATAATTTCTAATTCTGCTTTTCTTTTTCCTGATTTTTCTTTAGCAACAGTCATTCTTTATTCTACACATTTTTATTTAACCTTTTAGATCTAAGACTGAAGGAAACTTTAAAGTAGTTGGTTTATAAAGGATACATCACGGTGCCTTCAAGGAACTTGGATATAGGAGAAATACAATTTCCCTTGGAAGTTAAACCTCAAGATCAGCCCACAATGGCTCAAAGAAGAGATTTCTTGGCCAGTAAGACTTGACTAAGTGGATTGCATGGTATTGCCTACGAGCTTCTTTCTTACCTCATCTATTTCTTTACCTTACTGCTTACCCACTACTCGAACTAAGCTATCTTTCCCACAACTCCACTGAATCCATTCTTGCTAAAGTCACAAATATCCTCCGTGTTGCCTAATCCAATAGCCAAATCTTAGTTTTTAGACTTAGAGAATGAATTCTACTCCTCAGAAGTCTTTTCAAATGATTAGCATTCCCACCATCTTGAAACATTTTCTTATTTTGGTTTCAGGAGCGTGTGTTGTTGGTTTTTCTCCTCTCTCATTGGCTGCTCTTCCTCAATCTCCTTTGCTAGACTCTCCTTATCCCTGGTTCTAAATCAGAGTTGTTCCGGGCTTCAGTCTTGGAGTCTCTTCTCATTTCTATCTGTAATCACCATCCTGAGGAATTGAGTTCAATTGCGTGGCTTCTAAAACCGCCTATATGCTGTTGGAACTGAAGTTCCAACCTCTTCCCTATTGATTATAGTCTACCAATCATTTATCCAACTGCCTACTAAAAAAGCTGCCTTCCGATGTCTAATAGGCACACTAAAATCATCACATCAAAAAACAAAATCTCTATTGCCCTCTCCTACACAAATATAGATCTTCATTCATCTCATGGTCAAGCCTCAAACTTTGAATAAATCCTTCAAAACACACTCTAAATCCCATCATTTCTTACCGCTTTTGCCATTTTCTGTTCTGCTCCAAGGTACCATCGTCTCTTACCTGATCCTGCAGTGTATACCTGTGCTGCTTCCCCATTAGCGCCTGTGCCCTCGTTAGCCAAGTCTCCATGTTGCAGCTGGAGCGGTCCTTTTAAAAGACAAATCTGAGCACATCACTTTCTTGTTCAAAACCCTCTAAGAGTTTCTGTCACATTAGGATAAGATCCTTATTATGGCCTAAAACCCTATAGAGGCCTTTGTGATCTGGCCCCTGACTGCCTCTCCCAAATCATACTACCATTCTTTTCCTCACTCTTGGAACTCCAATAACAGTATCTACTATCTGTTTCCCTAACATGTCAAGAATGTCTCCACTGCAAGGCTTTTCCCCTTTCTGAACACTGGTCACATGTCCATGTAGCTTGCTTTCTTGCTTATTCAGGTGTCTGTTCAATAGCATTCTCTCAACTAGTCCCTCACCGACCACTCAATTTAAAGTAGCATCTCTTAATCTTCTGGTTTTTTCTCTGCTTCATTTTTTTCTTCAGAGTACTTACTATTAACTGTTTTCATATGATTGATTTATAGATTTATATATTTTTTATTACCTTTATCTTTTTCTCCCATTTGGAATATAAGATCTATGAGGGCAAGGACTTTATTTATTTCTTTATTTTAAAAGTTTCTTTAATTTTGAGAAAGAGAGAGAGAGATAGAGTGCAAGGAGGGGAGGGGGAAAGGGAGAGGGAGACACAGAACTCAAAGCAGGCTCCAGGCTCTAGCTGTCAGCACAGAGCCTGACATGGGACTCAAACTCATGAACCACGAGATCATGACCTGAGCTGAAGTCAGACACTTGACCTACTGAGCCACCAGGCTCCCTCATGATGGCAGGGGTTTTATATGAAGCCCTTAGAATCACCACACCATGGTATTATCAGCACCTAGGCATTCAATAAGTATTTGTTAATGTTAGAATGGATTAATATTTTGATATATTGGTTTGGCTTCTAGTCCTTTAAAGTTTAATTAATGTGAGTTTATTCCTCAGAAATGGCTTCCTTTTTAGTGTGCTGGGATAATCAGGTTTTTGACCTTATAAGGGAGACCTGACACAGTTGTAAATTTATGAAAGCAATGGATAGGGAGCTTCTCAGAATGCCGTCTTATCTTAGTAACCTACTCTGCATTATATATATTTATATATGTATTCATGCAAAACCTCATTAGTTGCTCTCTCATACAAAAGAGAGGGTGCTGGAAAGTATGAATGTGTTCATTAGATCCCAGGCTCCAGCAGGATTCCAATGATAGCATGGTGGTGGTAAAGATCAGAGCTCCAGAGAGAGACTGACAGGGTGAATCCTCTACCATTCAGCAACCATGAAATTTGGGGTAAAATATGTATCCTCTGTGTTTCTTGGTTTCCCCATCAGTAAATTAGAAGAAAGAAGAGTATTTACATCATAGGATTATTGTCAGTCCATACACAAAGCTTAGAATGGTGTCTACTATATTATAAACACTTGATAAATATTTGCAATAATTATGATTGTTATTCTCTCAGTTATTTTGTCAGTCTTTCAAAGATCAAATCAACCATTGCAGTTTCTATCACAGGGATGGATTTTTTAAAAAGTGAAAAACTCTTTAGAGTTCTGTTTTCATCACTGAGTATGAGTTACTCCTTTAATTTGGGAGAAATGTTAAGTAGAAGGAAGGCTTGCCATCTGTCTAGGTCCCCGCAGGTGGGTGGAGGGTAACCAGGAGATTACAAAACACTCTGCAAATATCAAATGGCAGGAACAATGCTAAAAGTAATTCCTTCTAATTTTACAACCAGTGACCAATGGCTCCACCAAAACTCAGATGACAACTTAACTCCTGAACCCTAGAGTTAATGAGGGAGTCACCAATGCAATGATGGTCTCCCAGCTATGCAGACTGGTTTCCATATTAATACCCAGACTAACACCAGGAAACAGGAGACAGCAGAGAGGCACTAAAAAAAAATAAACATTCAATGCAAATGTCTGCTTTCCCTTTGTTCAAGTCCTGACCCATTATATACTAGCTTTGTTGAAGAACTGTTTAAAACAAAATGAAACACAAAACCATAAAAATAACATTTGTTGCATATGTGTCATGCACCATCCAAAGTGTTTTACATGTACTAATTCATCTAATCCTCACAATATGCCGTGGAATAGGTATTTTCATTGTCCTACTTTTACAGAAAAAAACAGAGACCATCCCAAGAGGTTCAAGAATATACCCATGGTCACACAGTTGGAAGCAATGGAGGAAGGATTCCAGCCTGTGCAATCCATCTCCAGAGCCCAAGACTTTAGCCTTTCACTCCACTGGATTGTGGAGGAAACCTTTTTAAATTTTTTTTTAAAAAAGTTTATTTATTCGTTTCTGAGAGAAACAGAACATGAGCAGAGGAGGGGCAGAGAGAGAGGGAGACACAAGAATCTGAAGTAGGTTCCAAGCTCGGAGGCTGTCAGCACAGAGCTGATGTGGGGCTCCAACCCACAGACTGTGAGATCATGACCTGGGCAGAAGTGGGATGCTTAACCAACTGAGCCACCCAAGAATCCCCATTTTCATAATTTTTAATTTCTTTTTTTGGGAGAAACCATGCATGCATGCACATGAGTGGGAGAGGGGCAGAGAGAGAGAGAGAGAGAGTGGGAGAGAAAGAATCCTAAGCAGGCTCCACGCTCAGTGCAGAGCCTGACACTGGGCTCTGACAACCCCTAAGATCATGATCAGAGCCAAAATCAAGAATCAGAGGCTTAAATGACTGAGCCACCCAGGCTCCCCATGTAGGAAATCTTTTAAGCACTCAAATCTTATGCAGTTTGATTATCACTACGATACTTATTATCACAAATAAACCCCCCTTATATACGGAAACCTATCCACTTCTCTTTTTCAAGAGTTTTATGGATAAGTACAAGGTACTGAACTACATGGAGGAGATCCATAGAAGCCATATAAAACTTCCTACACAACTGTGTAACTGGGACAAATTCACTCACATCGATGCTATTGGCTCGCTCTTGTGTCTGCCGCCTCATTTTAGACAGCTATCTGACTTCTTGAACAATGCACTGTGTTCTTTTGTTTTTCTAGGAGAGTTGTAGGAAGGCCATTGTCTCTTTTCTTCAGCAGCAGGTGGAGCGCTAGAGGGACTAAAAATGGAACAGCCTATCCTCTCTGACTCTCTCTGCTGTGTGTGTGAATTTTAATAGGTACTTTCTGAAGTTAGGTTCCAACTGTCAAGTAGAAACATAATAATAGCGGGCAAAAGATTATGACTAAAGGCAATACTTGCCTGAGAGATACCTCTACTCAATGGTTCCTCCTTATTCCTTTAAGGCTCATCTGGAAGTGGGATGGGAGAGGTCACTGGTGTCTTTTGTCCTTCTTTAAGTGAAGAGGAACCTTTTATTGACTCAGTGGCTGTGGTGAGACAGAAGGAACCAAGATCCAGGGTAGAGACAAAATTGCCTGTAGAGACATAAAGGATGTTTTGTCTAAATTTCCTCCCAACCTTAAATCCATAATACAAACATTTTATTGTGCTTTGAAAATGGAACAAGGCTACTCTCTCCCTGCTCATTTTGGCACTTGCGTTCATGTATGTGAGCAAGAGCCTGAGAGTTAGAGGCAGATGGAACCTGATTTTACTTACAAGCTGTGACTGTTGACACATTTTTCTTATTTGTAAAATGGGATTTATAATACATTCTGGATTGTTGCGAAGCTACTACATATACCACAGGACGTATAAAATCACTCAGTGAATGGTAGCTATTATTATTAACTATAATGTTCAAAAGGTCTTAGGAACCCTGCATCCTAGTCAATCCATGCAGACATGTCTTAAATTGTCCATTCGTTTGGACCCATATTTTCAAAAAGTTAATAGACTTCCTAGAAAATTGGCTCTCTTTTTGATAGATAAGACTGTCATCAACTTTGCAAAGACATATAGGAAGTACCACAGTAGGAACAACCCTTCAAAAATAGGGCAAACGTCTTATGCCAAGCAGAATGTGTTTATATCCCATTAAGTACCTTGTATGCCAAAGTGTCTTTGAAGTTACTTCTCTATGCAGGATTTTCTTCATCTGTAAAATGAGGGCGTTAGCTCGTCTCCAAATTCCCTTCCAGCTCAAACCTCCTATTAGTTTACTGATGAGGTGAGAGGTGACATAATTTAGAGATGCTGGGTTTAGGAACCGTGGATTTTAATTACAAAATTGCTTGCTAAGATGCAAGTTATTTTCTATTATTTATTCTAAGAGGAAGGAAGGCTGTAAGGCTTGAGAACTGAGTATTATTATCTTCACCACAAAGCTTTGTTGTACAACAGAAATACAAATTACCTGCCAATTTAAGGAGTTAATTGGACTGCAAGACACCTATAGACCAAAAAAAAAAAAAAAACGAAAAAACATAAAACATCTCCTGAAGCTAGGAAAACAGGTTGGCTTCAGAAACACAGTATATGATCGTTTCCTATGGCTCACTCATTCCTGTTTTAAGACACAATCACTTAACACATACATTTATTCCTTGGAAAAGTTTTTTTCACAGTGTTTGAGCATAATCTGTATATCAAGTGGCAATAAACATTTTCCACCCACACAAATTAAACGGTGTAACATCATTCATACTGTGACAAGCCTTGCATTTAGAAAACCAGAGAAATATTAGTAATCTACTCTAAAATTTTTGAATATGCTACTTTATAAATATAACTTTTCACACTATATTAAGTAGGAAATAAGAGCAACAAAAATAATGCTCTCTCAGCTCTTTTGGAGGTGAGACTGTCTGTTTCATCTTCATTTCTCCAGCACCTGCACAGGCAACAGGATATTTAAATATCAAAAAGAATATTTAATATTTGTACCAGGGATATTTGAATTGATTTCTTGAGTTAGTCGAGAACTTTATCAAGCATCTTATGCTGTACATTACATCCTCGTGTCTTATTTATTTTATAACTGGAAGATTCTACCTCTTAAGCTCCTTTACTTATTCTGTCTACCCGCTAAACCCCTCCTTGCTCGCAACCATCAGTTTGTTTCCCGCCGTTATGAGTCTGTTTCTATTTTGTTTTGATTATTTCTTTGTTTTGCGTTTTAGATTCCACATATAAATGAAATCATACAGGATTTGTCTTTCTCTGACTAGCTTATTTCGCTTAGCATAACACCCTCAAGATTCACCTGTGTTGTTGCAAATGATAATATTTTCTTCTTTTTTATGGCTGAGTAATATTCCATTGTGAATGTGAAGCACACCTTTTTTTATCCTTCAATTATTGATGGACATTTGGGCTGCTTCCATATCTTGACTATTATAAAAACACTGTGATGAACATGGGAGTGCATATGTCTTTTTGAATTAGTGTTTTCATTTTCTTTGGATAAATACCTAGAAGTGCAATATTGCTGGATCATGTGATACTTCTAGTTTTAAATTTTAAAGGAACCTCATCACTGTTTTCCATAGCGGCTGCACTAATTTACATTCCCATCAACAGTACATGAGAGTTCCCTTTTCTCCACATCTGCACCAACATTTGTTCTTTCTTGCCTCGTTTAATCTCAGAAAAAAAAAATCTATGAATCATTTTAAAAACTAGGAGTAATTCTTTACCTGGGATCTGAAAGTGAATTACAAGTACATCCACCTTTTGACTCCAGTCATCTGTTCCAACTATTAAATGCTCCTAAAAAAACATGTGCTTGGCGTGCCTGAGTGTCCAACTTCAGCTCAGGTCATGATCTAGTGGTTTGTGAGTTCAAGACCCCTGTCCAGCTCTGTGCTGACAGCTCAAAGGCTAGAGCCTGCTTTGGGTTCAGGGTCTCCCTCTCTCTCTGCCCCTTCCTCACTCACACTCTGTCTTTCTCTCTCTATCAAAAATAAATAAACATTAAAAAATTAAAAAAAAAAGAACATGTGCATTGGAGTGAGTCAGACTGCTGCTTCTTCATTGTTTGAGTTGGAAACTTGACTCTTACTTAATCTCTCCAAGCCTGTTTCCCTGTCCGTAAAATGTCTTTGCTGTTGTTTGGCTTCGCTTAGTAAGTATTCGACATGATGTTTGTAGCTTGTAGCACAACACTTGGCACATAGGGAAGCTATCGTTATCGTCATTATTATGAAGCTACTTTCACCACTGGTAAGATATGACATTTTCTGCTGTAAAATCAAGAACTGCTCCTTGTCATTTCATCAAATCTAGACAAGTTGCCATATCCCTTTTTGGCATGATAAAATATGGGATTTCGGAATTGTCACGGGAAATTAAAAATGCTACCTGCCCCTCCCACTAAGGGCAAACCCCACCCCCGCACCCCCCTACCCTGTGTGTTCCTGAACATCCACTCAGCCAGACCCACTGGGAGACATAAAAGCCAGGACAAGGTCCCCATGCAGAGCTGCATGATGTGCAAACGCCCTCTCTGATTCATAACAAGGAAGGGAATCATCCTCTCCTTCCCAGAAGCCTACGGAGCCAGCCTCATTTGGCAGGGACTGTGGGGGCTCCCAGCTTCCGGGCATGGAGTCTGGCTGCATTCTGAATGCTTGGTGATGACCAAATGGGTGAGGAATATAGCTGTGCAGCAGAGCCGACGACTCATGGAGGTACTGTGGGTAATTAGAGATTCATTACAATCCCGTAGTTTGTATCATGGCTCGGGGTCAACACAGGGTCGCTGCACATGGCAAACTTAGGGAGCTGTGTCTGGAAGGATGACGCCAGCTAAGAGAGGCTGGGAGCGCAAAGCGGACAGGGACGCGGAGCCAGGGGGGCTGGGGCGCAGATACGCAGCCAGGGACTGGCGACAGCCCGGATGTGGGGCAGTGGGCGCCGCGGGCTCTGGGGAAGGGAGCAAAACACAGGCAGCTGAACTGGCTTCCCCACCGCCATCCCTGCCATCTCCAATTAACCTTCTGAGCCAAGGGTTCCCAGAGACTGGCATGTCAGGGGCCAGTCCAATTTCAAAAAATAATTGGGGCCTGACATAGGGTAGCCAACTTTTTATTTTGCAGAGTAAGGACATTGAAAACAAACAAAACAGTTGCCATCCGCTATCACCATCACTTCACAAGAGAAAGGGGATTTTTACACTAAATAATGTAGGAAGGACATAATCTCAGGGTAAATGACAGTCACGTAAATTTAATTAATTTAGCTCACCAAGTTGTGGTTATTTTTCTCATTACCATGAAGACTTATGAAAACTCTCTTGCAGTCTGGCTTTAGATTTTCCCTCTAGATTTTCCACAATGGCAAGACCCAGACGACAGTTTTGTAAATATTCATGAAGGGGAAAATAACACTACAGACTTGGTGAACTTTTTATGGAGGAAAAGTTTATGAAAATTTCTTTATGAAAACTTTATGAAGAAAAAAATGGCGTCCATTCCTTCTCTATACATTCTTTACCTCCTCCAGCTAAAAACAAGAGGGGAAAAAGAAGAAAAGAAAGTTCTGGTATAAAAATGTTTCAGTGGATTTAAAAGGGATTTTTGACCCTGTATCCATTCCTTCCAGGTGACACAGCAATGACAATGTGCGCCTGTAGAGCATTTTCATTTATAAAGGACTTGCACATTTATAATCTCACTTGATTCTCTAGATTCTGTGGATAATTATTATTATTGTATTACCCATTCTATGGATGAACAAACTGAGGGTTATATTTGTCCAAGGTAGCGCATTTAGTAAACTGTGGAGCTAGGATTTAAACCATTGCCTTCTGGTTCCAAACTCTGTGCTTTCTCTACTCTGTGCGAAAGGAGGCCATACCTTGACATTTTACCATGCTCAGCCTATTTTATTCTCCAGAACAAGATTATCACACTTAGGGAAAATTTTATAAAGAACTAAAAATTCAACTGGAGTACACCCACAATGAAAAGCTATGTTCTCAGTCCCAAGACACTCTAATTACCAAGAGTGGGTCATCTCAAACCTGCTATATTTAAGGCCACATTTCATTATTTTAAGTGGGCCACTTGCGGGATGGGACCATACAAAAAGAGAGAAGCAGAAAGCACTTGGTAAACAAAACAAACCCCAAAAGCGTCAATGCCTCACTGTAGCTGGTTTTGTGTTTGTACTTCAGATTTGTTTCCCTTTAAGGACATATTTGTATCTGTTTCTGTCCCATCAGGCTGACTAATTTAACATGATGCTGATTTGTTCACATTCAGAGCTGGGAGATGACGCCTTGCTCTATTGCATCCTTTCCAAAGGTGGTGGGTACAAGGCCGTGGGGTAAGGGACTCCAGTTTGGGGGAGAGACAGGTGGGACGTGTTCCTTGTGTGTGGCCAACTGGCTGAGATAGCACGTGTAGCGTTTCTCTCACAGGACACACAGGCCTTGCCTGGGCACAAGGGATGGCCTCCCTCCACACAGGTTTCATTTTCCCAGATGTCTCCACCCTAATACTCACCTCTCTGGGGTTGAACTGCTGCTTGCATGCTAGGCCTGCCCTTAAGGTTCTTTTCCCTCCAACTCTAATGCACAACAGTCTCTGGAACTGATAGAAAAGGAGGAATTTGTGTTTTCGGGGAAGAAGGGCTTTAACCTTAGTGATTAAAATCAGGGAGTCTCCAGGGGCACATGGGTGGCTCAGTCGGTTAAACGTCCAACTTTGGCTCAGGTCATGATCTCACAGTTCAGGGGTTCGAGCCCCTCATCGGGCTCTGTGCTGACAGCCAGCTCAGAGCCTGGAGTCTGTTTCGGATTCTGTGTCTCCCTCTCTCTCTGACCCTCCCCTGCTCCTGCTCTCTCTCTCTCTCTCTCTCT